>NW_025225579.1:19607-21678 GCF_018294505.1 Triticum aestivum
CTGCTCGAGGGGACGAGGGAGAGGCGATGGCTGCGGTGGTGCTCATCAGCGGTGGCAGGCGCGTTCGGTGAGGAGAACAGAGGAGGGGGAGAGCGTTCGGGGGAGAGAGAGGGAGAGCCGGACGGCTCTGGGGGTCGCGTGGCATCGTCGACACGCGTCGAGGAGGAGCCAGGCAGGCAGGGAGGGAGGAGGTGGCCGCGGCGTGTGCCGGCGTGCGTCGGGCGCGTGCTCCTGTCCTCCTGGCGAGAGGAGGGGGACAACTGGCAGGGGCCAGTCGGCTGGGCTGGGCCGCCAGGTAAGGCACAGGTGAGTTTCTCTCTCTCTCTCTAATTTCTACCTTTGTTCTGTTTTCTAATTGTTTGCCTCTGTTTTGATTTAGTTCAACAGCAAACCATTTCTTCTAAATTCTGGAAAAACTTTGAGTATGCAAAATGGATTATTACAGAGACCCACCATCTTTTCCAGAATTATTGGAGCTATAATATTACTTATAGAATTTTACAACTCCAATTCAAATAAGTAGTCAGTTAATTCAAAGACCTAAAATGCCAATAAAAATATGCATCATCACAGGATAAGGTTTACACCTTTTTCCCTAAATCATGAACATTTTTAAGGGCATTTTGGGATCATTGAAAATATTTTTAGGTTGAACCTATTTGAATTTCATTTGATGCTAGGGTTTGAACATCCCCCATTTCAAATTCATTTGAAATTAACATGATGTCATGAATGCTTATGCAACTATCTGCAACCAAATTCTAGGGCTGTGAGACTCATTCTCCACCTTCAACTTTCTCTAAGCCTGGCTGTGTTCACTTCCTCATACATGCTCCAGAGCTTCGTTAGGCACATCTTCAAAGGCTGTGGGACTTCTTGATCAACCCACTCCAAGTAAGAACACTTCCGTTCATCCTATAATATTTAAAACTAGATCAGTAACAATTGCAGGGGAAATGGGTTTATAGCAACATGGAAAATCACCAATTCTTATTTTGAAAAACTGAAGAAACATGTTAATTATGACATATCTTCTCAAAAAGATCAATGTGCAAATGAAATAATTGGTACTGAGACAACAACCAAATTCTGGAACATCAGAAGCTATAATTAACTACAACGACGCTACAAGTTCTTACTCATGTACAATAAATAACAAATTGAACATTTTATGAGGAAGGTAAATATAACTGCAACAGCATAGCGACGGTGTTTGGATGACAGCAAATTGATACTAACACGTGTGTACATGCACAAATTTAGTAACATAGAACTAATATCACTAAGGCCGTCCACTATGTATGCCACAAAACTGGTGTAAAGACAACTGTTGCTACATCTCGCACCGGTGCCCTGAACTGGCGAGCCGATGCAGCGGAAAAAAACCAGGGACCCAGACTCCGGAACACGTAGTTGCTCCGATGCCCAGTTCCTTCGTGCCATAAAGATTTAGTATTTTACTGCTTGGCTGCTCGGATGTGTGGACCAAAGTTGGCTACACAAACTGCTAAAGCAGTGCCAAATAATTTTCTAATGGCACCGCTGATGAGATGGCAACAATTTAAGATACTAGGTACAAACTGTGACACTGTCTTAGGATGCGTTTGGTTGAAGGTGTGGTATGAATTGGTTGGGACCGTGACAGTGTCTGAACCACATCTAACTAATGATTTGTAACAACGGAAGAGGGTCTAACCTTCTCTGCTCATGCCAGAAACTTCCTCCCGGTGTCCACAGAATCAAACGCAAGTAGCTTCACGCATGGAGATTGATGGTGACAACGAGCAGATAGATCTTCAGCCACCCCGCTCCATTCGTTGCCACTGATGGTCTTAGGGAGCTACAAGAGGAAGAAATGACTCAAATCGACCTCCGGGTAAAAATCCTTCATTCCAAGTCATAGCCCGAGAGAGAGAAGAGAGGCATACCTGGGTGGTGAAGGAGTAGTCGCCGGAGGAGGAACCGCTGGAGATGTCTTTGAAGAAGACCATGGCGACCCCGGCGGTAGGATGCGAGACGGCGAGAGCGAGGAAGCGGCTATAGCTTAGCAAGGAAGGAAGGAAGGAGGAAA
>NW_025225579.1:24483-50102 GCF_018294505.1 Triticum aestivum
GATGATGTGGTGAAAAAGTTGGCCTGTTTGACGAAAGTTTGGACACACACCCCTCACAAACCGGAGCAACTCACTAGAAGGTTCGTGGTTCCGAGAGGGAACAATGCATGTTTGCTGACGGACGGGAGATAGCTTCCTCTTACGGCCTTCAAAAAATTTCCTACGTTTAATGTGCACTAATACAACTATCATGTGAAAATTAGGAAATTTTCAGGGGTCATTTGACCTTTCAAAAACATTTAAGTGATTTTCTAACCATTTAATGACCGTGATTCAAATTTGAACTACATCTACATGCAACGCCTAACCAAAACGGTTTGAAAAATTATATTTTTGGGTACTTGTGTGCGAGCTAAAAAATCATCAGACGATGTAAATATCTGGTGTTCAAAAAAGAAAATGTAAAGATCTGGCAAGACAACCGGCCCCCACACGATTGGCACTCTATCTCGCGGCTCGAGGTTTGGTAGGTGATTGGCGGGGGTCATTAATCAGACACGGTTCTGTATTGGAAACCGTCAGCTATTATGTTCACACACGGATTTGCTTTAGGAATTGTGTGTAATTCAAACTACAGTACTCGTAAATTCCGGCGACCGGCGTGTGTACTGTCCCCGTCGATCTAGATTCCGGCCGCCAATAAATACTACCTTGCTCACATCGTCCCGCCTGCATTCTCATCCACATCCTCCCCTCGCTCGCCCTCTCTCTCTCTCTCAAATCTCTGCCATGGTGCCGCCGGTCTGCCCACGCGCCGACGAGGAGTCGCCGCCCCCCGAGGACGCTCACTCGATTAGCAGCGACGAGGACCCCTACACGCCGCCTGACGAGGTTGCGCTGGAGCCCCCAACTTTGGATTGGTTTTGGGGCCAGTACAATCTTTGTCTGTGGAAGTTGCTGCGGCCGTCTGAGAAAGCAAGTCAAATGGCGTTCAAGAAGGAGATGGCAGAGGAGGAAGCAAGGTACCAGGTGGCCTGTGAAGCCCGTGATGCCGCCTGGAAAAAGGAGGCGGTGGAGCTTTGGGGGCGGGCGCGTCGTCGTGCCGAGGACGTGTACGAAGACGGGTACTTCGCGAGGAAGGTCATAGGCGTTGGGCGCCTCATCGCTGCGTGGAGGTGGGCCGATAAGCTCCAGCGTGCCACCGACGAGGAGCTCCGATGGGCGCCCAACGAAATGGCAAGATCTGCCGCGCATCCGCCAGCAAGAGGCAGATCGGTACGTCAAGCACTGCGAGACGGAGGAGTCGGAGTACTGCCTCCGCACTGGGAAGATGCCGCGCACCAGGGAGCTGCTGGCGAGGGGCTGCCGGAATACTGGTCCCAGGAGGGATTATTAGTTTTAGTATTGTTCGTTTTCAGTTTTATGCATTGTACCTAGTAGTTAAGTATCATCACGTATATGTGATGATATTTTATATATATATATATATTCTGTGATGATCTAATGAACAATTAATATATATATATATATATATATTATGAATTCCATTTTCTATCTATTTTTGTATACTAATTTGAATCTAGCTGTTATCATCCACATATACAGAATGGAAATCGTATATACACACATTGAAACAGAACATATAAGAATGGAAAACAGAGTACACACATTGAAACAGAGCAATAACAGAGTAATACTATGATTGTTGTGAATACAAAGCTATCCACGTCGAAACAACTTTTCAAAATAAAACGCGTCCATGAGACCATGACCAGCAGCCCTTGCCTAGGGTAGCTCTTGGCTCTGCCTGAACTCGTGCAGGCGTTCGTCCAAGCGGTCGACACGCTCGCGGTACATCTGGAGCGTGATCTCGAGCTCCAAGTTGGCTGTTTCATCGGAGATCACCAGCTCGAGGATGCGACGGCCATATTCCTCTACTGCGCCTAGGTGGACACCTGGGCCAAGGAGGCGGTCAAGCCTACGGACCAGTACGGCACTAAGGGCCTCTACCCACTCCTGGCAAGGAATCGGGGTACTGACCGGACGTGTACCCAGCTGCGACGCTGTGTCAACAGCAAGCAAGCGCCGATGGATCCGCTCTTGCTGTGCGGCGCTCCAACGGTCTCGCCGTGCGGCGAGCCACAGCCTATCGGCACGGACGCGCCTAGCTTGCTCTGCGGTCGCCATCGATCATGTTGTGCGGCGAGCTGCAGCTTGTCGGCGCTGACATGCCTATCTTGATCCACGGTGCTCAAGCGCCATGCGCCAAAGGTCTGCTCCACCCTGGCGATGACGCGCATTACAGCGTCGTCCATCGCATTGCCGGGGAGCGCCTCGGCCTCGACGGGCCGTGGCGCCTGCTTGTTTTCCTTGTCGACGAGGTTGATGGCAGAGGCGGCGCTTTGGTGGATTGGCATAATTGGAAAAGGTGGATGTGCTATAGGCTGCGCTTGTCGCCTCCATGCGTCGTGCACCCCCTATGCGCAATATAGGAGGGTGGCGAGAAACGGGTGAGGAAATGGCGGGAAATTGTGGCGTGTTCATAAAACGCAATCAATTAATGGAAACTTAGCATCAAGCTAGCACAAGAAGTAGATGATAATTAGATGAACACGGACCATACTAGGGAACCCGTCGGTGATGAATTCATCAATCCCAAACGGTTGAATACTAGCAAGCGTCTGCCCACAACACACACGGCCTATTCCATCACAAATAGGTCGGATGGATCAACTGTATGCCACGTATCGCACATTGTCAAAAAGTAATGCGGTAGACCTTCTTTAACATGTGTTAAAAAATAAAAAAAATAAAAAACAAGGACCTCGAGGTTAAATTAGTTGACGGAATGGGGCATTTCGGTCATTTGACTGAAATGACCCATCCCATCACCTAATTTAACATCGACACAACTTCCCATCCAGTCACCCATCCGATGGCTGCTCCAGCCTGAGCACACTTAACTTGATAATTTTCTTACATGAGCTACTGGTGGAACAGCTAGTCCTTGATGATAGGAATGCCTCTTCGCATCCTTATGGCGTATCCGGATGACCGCCCGTGCCACAATGGCCAATAGATGTTGTGTAGACAGAGCATATCACATATGTCTTATTAGAAGCAATCGTGTGCGTTATTATCAGTCTTCGCACACATTTCTGATTACAGACATGTTTGCCGCGTATCACACACATCTTGTTATATTGAACCGTTTCTGTTCTCGTGCCTAATCACAAACAGTTCATCCGAGTGAACCGTATGCTGTACATCGCACACACCTTGATCAGGTTGTCCCTTTCTTTTGTGTCGCCTAATCACAAACAGTTCATCCAAGTGAACCGTATGCTGTGTATCGCACACGCCTCCATCTGGCTGCCCGTTTCTTTTGTGTTGCCTCATCGCAAACAGTTCATTGAACTGAACCGTATGCCCTTCATCGCACACGCAACTTAAACCTGAACCGTGTTTGATGCATCCGTCATCGCAAACGCTTTACACATTTCTGACGGTTTTCATACAGCACCGTTTGTGATTATGGCATCGCACACAGTTTCTCGAAGGGTCTCTGATCGTAGTATCGCGTCAACAGCATCCTGCAGTAGTGAATCTTACTCACAGTGGTACAGCGATGTGCTAAACAAACGGTTTGTAACCCCTTTCCGCGACGGCATTTGGAACCGTCGGCAAGTGAGTGTGGGCGACATGGGAGTCCTTCCCACACGACCCAGAAATCGTCGGGGAAAGGCCCTCCTGGGACCCAGGCTGGGTCGTGTGTGATCGGGCGATGCATCGAAACCCAATCATTTCCGTAGGTATGTACATCCCACACGGTAATCCGAGAAAATCATTTCCGTGTGTCTGTACATCCCACACGGTGAATCCCAGAAAATCATTTCCATAGGTATGTACATCCTAGACGGTGAATCCCAAAAAATCATTTCCGTAGGTATGTACATCCCACACGGTGGATCCTAGAAAAACATTTCCGTAGGTATGTATATCACACAAAGTTCTTTGTGCGGAAACATTTGTGCAAGGTGGCCTAACGCAAACAGTTCGCTACCGGAAGTCGTGTGTGATTGTTAGTTGATCGAACACTCCTACTTTCTAGAGCACATGCGGGTTGTTTGAGTTCATCACCCACGGTGCTGTCTGAGTAACCGTTTGCAATAGAAAACCCCAATAAGCAGGGTAATTAGCCTATTATTGATAATCCATGTACTAATCAAACTGATATTTCTTATAAAACACGCCAGATATTTCATATCCGTATAAAAGCAACCAGGATTTCATAATCGAATTACATCAAATAGCTTCGGCACTCAGTTACGCCATGATATGTCTCCAACGTATCTATAATTTTTGATTGCTCCATGCTATTATATATTCTGTTTTGGATGTTTAATGGGCTTTATTATACACTTTTATATTATTTTTGGGACTAACCTACTAACCCAAGGCCCAGTGCAAATTGCTGTTTTTTTTCCTATTCGGTGTTTCGCAGAAAAGGAATACCAAACGGAGTCCAAACGGAATGAAACCTTCGGGAGCGTGATTTTTGGAACAAACGTAATCCAGAGGACTTGGAGTGGACGTCAAGAAATCAATGAGGAGGCCACGAGGCAGGGAGGTGCGCCTTCCCCCCCGGGCACGCCCCCACCCTCGTGGGCCCCTCGTGGCTCCACCGACCTACTTCTTCCTCCTATATATACCCATGTACCCCGAAACCATTGAGGAGCACCACGAAACCCTATTTCCACCACCGCAACCTTCTACCCGTGAGATCCCATCTTGGGGCATTTTCCGGCGCTCCGCCGGAGGGGGAATCGATCACGGAGGGCTCTACATCAACACCATAGCCTCTTCGATGATGTGTGAGTAGTTTACCACAAACCTTCGGGTCCATAGTTATTAGCTAGATGGCTTCTTCTCTCTCTTTGCATCTCAATACAAAGTTCTCCTCTATCTTCTTGGAGATCTATTCGATGTAACTCTTTTTGCGGTGTGTTTGTCGAGATCCGATGAATTGTGGGTTTATGATCAAGATTATCTATGAACAATATTTGAATATTATTTGAATTCTTTTATGTATGATTGGTTATCTTTGCAAGTCTCTTCAAATTATCAGTTTGGTTTGGCCTACTAGATTGATCTTTCTTGCAATGGGAGAAGTGCTTAGCTTTGTGTTCAATCTTGCGTTGCTCGATCCCAGTGACAGCAGGGGGAACAACACGTATTGTATTATTGCCATCGAGGATAAAAAGATGGGGTTTATATCATATTGCTTGAGTTTATCCCTCTACATCATGTCATCTTGCCTAATGCGTTACTCTGTTCTTATGAACTTAATACTCTAGATGCATGCTGGATAGCGGTCGATGGGTGGAGTAATAGTAGTAGATGCAGGCAGGAGTCGGTCTACTTGTCACGGACGTGATGCCTATATACATGATCATGCCTAGATATTCTCATAATTATGCACTTTTCTATCAATTGCTCGACAGTAATTTGTTCACCCACCATAATGCTTACGCTATCTTGAGAGAAGCCACTAGTGAAACCTATGAGCCCCGGGTCTATTTTCCATCATATTAATCTTCCGTCAACTAGCTATTTCTGTTGCCGTTTAGTTTGCAATCTTTACTTTTAATATTTATCATAAAAATACCAAAAATATTATCTTATCATCTCTATCAGATCTCACTTTTGCAAGTGGCCGTGAAGGGATTAACAACCCCTTTATCGCGTTGGTTGCAAGGTTCTTTTTTGTTTGTGTAGTTACGAGGGACTTGCGTGTGGCCTCCTACTGGATTGATACCTTGGTTCTCAAAAACTGAGGGAAATACTTACGCTACTTTGCTGCATCACCCTTTCCTCTTCAAGGGAAAACCAACGCATGCTTAAGAGGTAGCAAGAAGGATTTCTGGCGCCGTTGCCGGGGAGTCTACGCACAAGTCAAGACATACCAAGTACCCATCACAGACTCTTATCCCTCGCATTACATTATTTGCCATTTGCCTCTCGTTTTCCTCTCCCCCACTTCACCTTTGCCTTTTCTTTGCCTTCTTCTTGTATGTCTTTTTGTTTGTGTTTCCATGTGCCTTCTATTTTCTTGCATCTTTGCTTGCTAAAAATCTATTGATATGGATCCACTTAAAGTGTTCTACTTGGATCATCTTTGATCCTTATGCGCTCCTGCTAAAACCCCAAGTAGCCTAGTTGATGGGAAATCTTTAGAGCATGCTCATTTTGTGCGTCACCGTTTTCCTGGAAAAGGGAGACTATTATGGGATCAAATAAACAGATTGATGTATTATGCTTGGAATCTTTGTGAAATTTATGATTTTACTTGTTGCTCTAAGAACCCTAAAAAACATCTCCCCTACCTATGTGAGTTTAATGATAATGAAATCTTATCTTCTTATGCAAAGGGTGTTTATAGTTACTACGATAGTGAACAAATTGAAGAATTTGTTGCTTTTAAGGGTGCTTATGAAGTTGCTTCCTTGATTGAAAAGTATGATACTACTCTCTACGAATCTGAAAATTTTGACATACTTAAATATTGCTATGAAAACTATGCTCATAATGTCTATGTCAAAGAATTTATTGAAAGAATGACCGTTGCTTCTGAAGAAAATAATGATATGCATGAACCTATAGATAATTATGATTCCGATGATTTGATTGAAATATCCCTTGATGAACATGATGCTTGCTATTCTTGTGGCCATGATGCCAATATTTATGAAGATGAATTTGCTATAGTTCCTTATGTTAAACATGAGATCGTTGCTATTGCACCCATACATGATAGTTCCTTCAATGACAAGCATGATTGCAATGATGTTACTATAAATTCTCTTGATGTCAATTGTGCTAATAATACGCAAAACCCTAAGCTTGGGGATGCTAGTTTCGGTATGTCTACCACTTGTTGCAATGATCATGATTGGGGTGATTCTTCTTATGATCTTGAAAATTTATTTATGCCCCATGCTGAATATGAGATTGATAATAATGTTTGAACAATATTGAAAGTGGGTTTGGAAGAGTCTCAACTTTAGATCCCACATATTTGGAGAATGTTCAATCTTATGAATTTTTTTTATAAAAGTGGGTTTGGAGAGGTCATGACTTTAGTTAATGTTAATCCCACTATTTTGGAAGAGTGTCAACTTCGCATGCATGTGGATCGTGCTGAAAATATTTTATATGATAGCTATATTGTTGAATTTTATTATGATCCTACATGTAATTATAATGAGAGAGGAAAATATGGTTGTAGAAATTTTCATGTTACAAAATTACCTCTCGTTATGTTGAGATTGATATTGTTTCTTTCTTCTTCCTTGCGTATGGTAGTTTTTGCTTGCCTTGATAATTTGTTTGCTTATAAAATGCATATGCATAGGAAGTATGTTAGACTTAGATGTGTTTGTCACGTATTTTATGATGCTCTCTTTGCGCTTCAATTCTTGTCTTTCATGTGAGCATCATTAAAATTATCAATGCCTAGCTAAAAGGCTTTAAAGAAAAGCGCTTGTTGGGAGACAACCCAATATTTTTACTTGCTGTTATTCAATAAATATTTGATCTAGCCTATGGTTAGATGTGTTTTTATGTTTTAATTAGTGTTTGTGCCAAGTAAAACCTATAGGATCTTCTTGGATGATAGTTATTTGATCTTGCTGAAAAAGTCAGAAACTTTCTGCTCACGAAACAATTGTTAAAAATAACCAGAACGTGATAAAATAATGATTCCAATTGAAGTAGATCAATAAACAAATTATCTAGGCCGTCCTATTTTGGTAGATTTTTCTGAGTTACAGAAGTTTGCGTTAGATACATATTACTACAGACTATTCTGTTTTTGACAGATTCTGTTTTTCGTGTGTTGTTTGCTTATTTTGATGAATCTATGGCTAGTATCGGAGGTTATGAACCATATAGAAGTTGGAATACATTAGGTTCAACACCAATATAAATAAAGAATGAGTTCATTACAGTACCTTGAAGTGGTGTTTTGTTTTGTTTCGCTAACGGAGCTCATGAGATTTTCTGTTGAGTTTTGTGTTGTGAAGTTTTCAAGTTTTGGGTAAAGATTTGATGGATTATCGAACAAGGAGTAGCAAGAGCCTAAGATTGGGGATTCCCAAGCCACCCCAAGGTAAAATCGAAGGACAACCAAAATGCCTAAGCTTGGGGATGCCCCGTAAGGCATCCCCTCTTTTGTCTTCGTCCATCGGTAACTTTACTTGGAGCTATATTTTTATTCACCACATGATATGTGTTTTGCTTGGAGCGTCTTGTATGATTTGAGTCTTTGCTTTTTAGTTCATCACAATCATCCTTTCTGTACACACCTTTTGGGAGAGACACACATTATTCAAAATTTATTAGAATACTCTTTGTGCTTCACTTATATCTTTTGAGCTAAACAATTTTGCTCTAGTACTTCACTTATATCTTTTAGAGCACGGTGGTGGTTTTATTTTATAGAAATTATTGATCTCTCATGCTTCACTTATATTATTTTGAGAAGTCTTTTAGAACAGCCTAGTCATTTGCTTTGGCTATAAAATTAGTCCTAATATGATGGGCATCCAAGATGGATATAATAAAAACTTTCATATAAGTGCGTTGAATACTAAGAGAAGTTTGATACTTGATGATTGTTTTGAGATATGGAGATAGTGATATTAAAGTTGTGCTAGTTGAGCAGTTGTGAATTTGATAAATACTTGTGTTGAAGTTTGCAAGTCCCGTAGCATGCACGTATGGTAAACGTTGTGTAACAAATTTAAAACATGAGGTGTTCTTTGATTGTCATCCTTATGAGTGGCGGTCGGGGACGAGCGATGGTCTTTTCCTACCAATCTATCCCCCTAGGAGCATGCGCGTAGTGCTTGGTTTTTGATGGCTTGTAGATTTTTGCAATAAGTATGTGAGTTCTTTATGACTAATGTTGAGTCCATGGATTATACGCACTCTCAACCTTCCATCATTGCTAGCCTCTTCGGTACCGTGCATTGCCCTTTCTCACCTTGAGAGTTGGTGCAAACTTCGCGTGTGCATCCAAACCCCGTGATACGATACGCTCTATCACACATAAACCTCCTTATATTTTCCTCAAAACAGCCACCATACCTACCTATTATAGCATTTCCATAGCCATTCCGAGATATATTGCCATCCAACTTTCCACCGTTCCGTTTATTATGACGCGCTTCATCATTGTCATACTGCCTTGCATGATCATGTAGTTGACATCGTATTTGTGGCAAAGCCACCATGCTTATTATTTCATACATGTCACTCTTGATTCATTGCCCATCCCAGTACACCGCCGGAGGCATTCATATAGAGTCATATTTTGTTCTAGTATCGAGTTGTAAATAAATAGAAGTGTGATGATCATCATTAATAGAGCATTGTCCCAAATAAAAAAATAGAAAGGCAAAATAAAAAAAGAAAGGCCCAAAAAAGAAAAAAAGAAAGAAAAAAAGGGACAATGCTACTATCCTTTTTCCACACTTGTGCTTCAAAGTAGCACCATGATCTTTATGAGGGAGAGTCTCCTATGATATCACTTTCATATACTAGTGGGAATTTTTCATTATAGAACTTGGCTTGTATATTCCAACAATGGGCTTCCTCAAATGCCCTAGGTCTTCGTGAGCAAGCAAGTTGGATGCACCCACTTAGTTTCTTTTGTTGAGCTTTCATACATTTATAGCTCTAGTGCATCCGTTGCATGCCAATCCTACTCATTGCATTGACATCAATTGATGGGCATCTCCCTGGCCCATTGATTAGCCGCGTCAATGTGAGACTTTCTCCTTTTTTTGTCTTCTCCACACAACCCCCATCATTATATTCTATTCCACCCATAGTGCTATATCCATGGCTCACGCTCATGTATTGCGTGAAAGTTGAAAAAAGTTTGAGATTACTAAAGTATGAAACAATTGCTTGGCTTGTCATCGGGGTTGTGCAAGATGAGAGCATCTTGTGTGACGAAAATGGAGCATGACCAAACTATATGATTTTGTAGGGATGAACTTTCTATGGCCATGTTATTTTGAGAAGACATGATTGCTTAGTTAGTATGCTTGAAGTATTATTATTTTTATGTCAATATTAAACTTTTATCTTGAATCTTTCGGATCTGAACATTCATGCCACAATAAAGAAAATTACATTGAAGAATATGCTAAGTAGCATTCCACATCAAAAATTCTGTTTTTATCATTTACCTACTCGAGGACGAGTAGGAATTAAGCTTGGGGATGCTTGATACGTCTCCAACGTATCTATAATTTTTTATTGCTCCATGCTTTTATATATTCTATTTTGGATGTTTAATGGGCTTTATTATACACTTTTATATTATTTTTGGGACTAACCTACTAACCCAAGGCCCAGTGCAAATTGTTGTTTTTTTGCCTATTTCAGTGTTTCGCAGAAAAGGAATACCAACCGGAGTCCAAACGGAATGAAACCTTCGGGAGCATGATTTTTGGAACAGACGTGATCCAGAGGACTTGGAGTGGACGTCAAGAAATCAACGAGGAGGCCACGAGGCAGGGAGGCGCGCCTACCCCCCTGGGCACGGCCCCCACCCTCATGGGCCCCTCGTGGCTCCACCGACCTACTTCTTCCTCCTATATATACTCATGTACCCCGAAACCATCGAGGAGCACCACGAAACCCTATTTCCACCGCCGCAACCTTCTGTACCCATGAGATCCCATCTTGGGGCCTTTTTTGGCGCTTCGCCGGAGGGGGAATCGATCACGGAGGGCTCTACATCAACACCTTAGCCTCTCCGATGATGTGTGAGTAGTTTACCACAGACCTTCGGGTCCATAGTTATTAGCTAGATGGCTTCTTCTCTCTTTTTGGATCTCAATACAAAGTTCTCCTCGATCTTCTTGGAGATCTATTCGATGTAACTCTTTTTGCGTTGTGTTTGTCGAGATCCGATGAATTGTGGGTTTATGATCAAGATTATCTATGAACAATATTTGAATCTTCTCTGAATTCTTTTATGTATGATTGGTTATATTTGCAAGTCTCTTCCAATTATCAGTTTGGTTTGGCCTACTAGATTGATCTTTCTTGCAATGGGAGAAGTGCTTAGCTTTGGGTTCAATCTTGTGTTGCTCGATCCCAGTGACAGCAAGGGAAACGATACGTATTGTATTGTTGCCATCAAGGATAAAAAGATGGGTTTTATATCATATTGCTTGAGTTTATCCCTCTACATCATGTCATCTTGCCAAATGCGTTACTCTGTTCTTGGTTAACTGTTTGCTTTTATCAACTATATCACACACGATTTGATGAAGAAAGATGTGTGGCATTGGGCTATCCATCGCAACCGCTTTTACTGCTAGAACCATTTGCAAAGGTCCATGACACATTTAGCAGGTTTATTAGTTTACAATTAATAATTCCAGTATTACGCAAATTCACATTTCATATCGAACAGCTGTTTGCCAATTTCATATCAGGCACATAAATATATTATAACATCACAGTACGGTAGCTACATGAAAACAGCACAATACAACATATAGCTAGTTCAACTTCATAAGAACAATATATTCATTTTCCTAATCAAGATCATCCAGACTCGTCTTATCCACCTCTGCTTTTAGTTCAGTAAGAACCCGTTTTGCACAGGGCAACTGGGAAAGTGCCTCCTCCTTCGCCAACACCATCTTAGCAAAGTCTTTTTTTTAATCTGAGCTCATTGTCAGGACCCCGATTCCAAGTCACATCGATCTAGCCGGTAACACCTCATATCACTTTGCGGCCTCACGCACGGTATTCCCATGGGTGTTGCCTTACCGTGGCTCGGGACCGTTTGCGCCTTTTGGCTCATGTATATGATGGTGTCGCTAGCATCCATATGACAAAGAACCCGGGCCGACATGACTAGTCGTGAACCCAAAGTGGCACTAACTTACGGGGACAGGCATACATGAGTCAACATCGAGCATGTCGGTCAGCAGCGTGCGAATCCAGGCTGTAGCACTGGGCTAACAGGACTCCGGTGAATCGGGCTGTAGCAGGCTAGGCAGGACTCCGGATGTCACCGCGTGACATTTCCCCGAAGGGACAGACACATGAACGAAGTGAATCACATGCCGGCCAGTCAAGTGTTCCGGAGCAGTAGTGTTGGGCTAGCAGGACTCCGGTGAACCGGGCTGTAGCGGACTACTATGGCTCATGGAAGCACAAGAGTCGGTCTACTTGTCATGGACGTGATGCCTATATACATGATCATGCCTAGATATTCTCATAATTATGCCCTTTTCTATCAATTGCTCGACAGTAATTTGTTCACCCACCATAATGCTTATGCTATCTTGAGAGAAGCCACTAGTGAAACCTATGGCCCCCGGGTCTATTTTCCATCATATTAATCTTCCGTCAACAAGCTATTTTTGTCACCGTTTATTTTGCAATCTTTACTTTTAATCTTTATCATAAAAATACCAAAAATATTATCTTATCATCTCTATCAGATCTCACTTTTGCAAGTGGCCGTGAAGGGATTGACAACCCCTTTATCGCGTTGGTTGCAAGGTTCTTTTTGGTTCGTGTAGGTACGAGGGACTTGCGTGTGGCCTCCTACTGGATTGATACCTTGGTTCTCAAAAACTGAGGGAAATAATTAGACTACTTTGCTGCATCACCCTTTCCTCTTCAAGGGAAAACCAACGCTTGCTCAAGAGGTAGCACGCCATTACACAACAGCACCAAGTTTCACATGCAGCATCAAGAACCTTTGGTAAGTAGCATCATACACGGTAAATAGACAGATGAATCTCATCTGGGAAATTGCAGAAGCGGAAGGCATATATTAAGCCTTCACTGATGTTGAATGTCCTTGCAACTTTAGGCCAGTGGCGATGGATAATTGCCCACCCAACGTTCGTCCTCTTCAGCAAGACTTCAATATTAACGTGGGTGTTGAATGAATACCTTCCTCGCCTCTTGACCATGCAGGTGGTTTGAGAGGTAATCATCGGTGAACTGCTTTGAAAAGTACTGAAAACAAAGCTATGCATAAATCGTTGTTGTAAATTTTGAAATGGCGCAAGGGGTAAAAACAAGGTAAAAGAGTTGGTACCATCCTATAGTTGACTGATGTCTTCTTCATTGTGTAAACAAAGATCTTGCTGTTATTCATCGCAAGTTTCTTCATCCTAACAATCTTTCTGAGTTTCTTGACTTGACTGATATTCATGGACATCTCATTTCCCCATATGCAAAATGGGTCAAACAGTGGGTCTAAGCCTCTGACAGCAGGACCTACATGTGCAAGACCAAATTGTAAGAAACCTAAATATTAGAATGATTCCTGCAACTGCACAATAATGTGGTATTAGCCAAAGGACCCTGCTTGAACAAACCTCGATGGTAAACCGCAGTGTCTCCCATTGTTTCCCTGCAACACACATAAGGAAGATCTTGATCAGGTTAACTGAGAGTTGCCATACTATCAGTAGAATATGTATTGAGTACAGCCAAATTCGATTGGTGTCACATGCATGACAATACAAAATTGTACCCACAGCAAATGAAAATCAAATTGCAGAACTGAATCAAACAGTTAAATGGACAGTAGACCAAATGAACCAAAACAGTTAAATGAGCACGACATTGCAGAATAGAAACATGTACTAGAAGATAAGACAGTTAAAAAAACAAAGAATGCTTGAGAACAGTACTACGAAATGTAGCAATTGTTGGACCGAAGTGTTAACTGAACATTACATTTCAGAGGACCAAACTGTTAACTGAACATCAGATTACATATTAACATTACAGAGGACAAATCACTAGAAGGCACTGGCGGTGGCCTCGAGAAAACATCACGAACTGTATTTTAAAGTAGACAACCGTGTGGCGGTGTCGACGGTGGCCTCGAAGACGAGGTGCTCCTCCAAGATATGGCGGTCGACACGCATGGCAACCATAGTGACCTTGTTCGCGCGTGCGGCCGCATGCTACTGAGCTCCATGTTATACTGCGTGCAAAATGGTTGTGGGCATTGATACGTCTCCAACGTATCATAATTTTTTATTGTTCCATGCTATATTATATTCTGTTTTGGACATTAATGGGCTTTATTATACACTTTTATATTATTTTTGGGACTAACCTATTAACCGGAGGCCCAGCCCAGAATTGCTGTTTTTTGCCTATTTCAGAGTTTCGCAGAAAAAGAATTTCAAACGGAGTCCAAACGGAATGAAACCATCGGTAATGTGATTTTCGGAATGAACGTGATCCAGAGGACTTGGACCCTGCGTCAAGACATCAACCAGGAGGGCATGAGGTAGGGGGCGCGCCTACCCCCCTGGGCGTGCCCTCCACCCTCGTGGGCCCCATGTTGCTCCACCAACGTACTTCTTCCTCCTATATATACCTACGTATCCTCAAACTACCAGATACGGAGCCAAAAACCTAATTCCACCGCCGCAACCTTCTGTACCATGAGATCCCATCTTGGGGGCTTTTTCGGAGCTCCATCGGAGGGGGCATCGATCACGGAGGGCTTCTACATCAACACCATAGCCTCTCCGATGATGTGTGAGTAGTTTACCTCAGACCTTCGGGTCCATAGTTATTAGCTAGATGGCTTCTTCTCTCTTTTTGGATCTCAATACAATGTTCTCCCCCTCTCTTGTGGAGATCTATTCGATGTAATCTTCTTTTGCGGTGTGTTTGTTGAGACCGATGAATTGTGGGTTTATGATCAAGTTTATCTATGAACAATATTTGAATCTTCTCTGAATTCTTTTATGTATGATTGGTTATCTTTGCAAGTCTCTTCGAATTATCAGTTTGGTTTGGCGTACTAGATGATCTTTCTTGCAATGGGAGAAGTGCTTAGCTTTGGGTTCAATCTTGCGGTGTCCTTTCCCAGTGACAGTAGGGGCAGCAAGGCACGTATTGTATTGTTGCCATCGAGGATAACAAGATGGGGTTTATATCATATTGCATGAGTTTATCCCTCTACATCATGTCATCTTACTTAAAGCGTTACTCTGTTCTTATGAACTTAATACTCTAGATGCATGCTGGATAGCGGTCGATGTGTGGAGTAATAGTAGTAGATGCAGGCAGGAGTCGGTCTACTTGTCTCGGACGTGATGCCTATATACATGATCATACCTAGATATTCTCCTAACTATGCTCAATTCTGTCAATTGCTCAACAGTAATTTGTTCACCCACCGTAATACTTATGCTCTTGAGAGAAGCCACTAGTGAAACCTATGGCCCCCGGGTCTATTTTCCATCATATTAATCTCCCGTCAACAAGTTATTTCTAGCGTCGTCTTTATTTTTCTTTCTTTACTTTTCATCTTTATCATAAAAATACCAAAAATAATATCTTATCATATCTATCAGATCTCACTCTCGTAAGTGACCGTGAAGGGGTTGACAACCCCTTTATTGCGTCGGTTGCGAGGATTTATTTGTTTGTGTAGGTGCGAGGGACTCGTGCATGGCCTCCTACTGGACTGATACCTTGGTTCTCTAGAACTGAGGGAAATACTTATGCTACTTTGCTGCATCACCCTTTCCTCTTCAAGGGAAAACCAATGCAGTGCTCAAGAGGTGGCAAGAAGGATTTCTGGCGCCGTTGCCGGGGAGTCTATGCAAAAGTCAACATACCAAGTACCCATCACAAACCCTTATCTCCCGCATTACATTATTTGCCATTTGCCTCTCATTTTCCTCTCCCCCACTTCACCCTTGCCGTTTTATTCGCCCTCTCTTTTTCGTTTGCCTCTTTTTTCGTTTGCTTGTCATTATGGCTAGTCCCCTTTCTGCTCCTCTGTCCCCTGAATTTGAAGTTCTTCACTTTAAACAAAGACAAGGAGAAAATTTCAGAGGTGCTTGGCATAGCATGATGGAATCTTATCGTAATTGCACCTTAGAGGTGAGTTTTAGAATTTTGCTTCGCAGTTTTTACGTTGGACTAAATATGTCCCATAGACAACTCTTGGATTGTGTTGCCAAAGGAAATTTTATTAAAATTGATCCCAGTGTTGTGCATGAAATCATAGAGGGTGTAGTGGGAACACTACCTCAACAAAAAAGGGGTCACAACATACCCAGGAAGAGACACAAGTTTTTGAAAAAAATTGCGAAGTAACTAAGATCTTACAAAAGTCTCTTGAACCTCTTAAGAGCATTAGCGGAAATATTCACCGCATGAATATGTTGATTTCCCTTTGCAATAAGCGGTTGGATTCTTTAGATCTAAAAATTTCCGAATATGAAGGGAAACGTAAAGAACCTCCCGGATTCGAGCTTGATTCCGCTAAAAAATTGAAAGCCAAAGATGACAATACCTAGATATATCCTTGCTATTATGCCTAGCTAGGGGCGTTAAACGATAATGCTTGTTGGGAGGCAACCCAATTTTATTTTTAGTTTTTTACTTTTTGCTTCTGTTTAGGAAGAAATATTTGATCTATCCTCTGGTTAGATTTGTTTTTATGTTTTAATTAGTGTTTGTGCCAAGTTTAACCTATAGGATCTTCTTGGATGATAGTTATTTGATCTTGCTGAAAATTTCAGAAACTTTCTGTTCACGAAACTAATTGTTAAAAATCATCAGAACGTGATAAAATATTTATTCCAATTTCTGCTGATCAATAAACAAATTGTCTAAGTCGTCCTATTTTGGCTTAATTTTTGGAGTTCCAGAAGTTTTCGTTAGTTACAGATTACTTCAGACTGTTCTGTTTTTGACAGATTCTGTTTTTCGTGTGTTGTTTGCTTATTTTGATGAATCCATGGCTAGTAAAATAGTTTATAAACCATAGAGAAGTTGGAATACATTAGGTTTAACACCAATGTAAATAAAGAATGAGTTCATTACAGTACCTTGAAGTGGTGTTTTGTTTTCTTTCGCTAACGGAGCTCATGCGATTTTCTGTTAAATTTTGTGTTGTGAAGTTTTCAAGTTTTGGGTAAAAGATTTGATGGATTATGGAACAAGGAGTGGAAAGAGCCTAAGCTTGGGGATGCCCATGGCACCCCAAGATAATCTAAGTACACCAAAAATCCAAAGCTTGGGGATGCCCCGGAAGGCATCCCCTCTTTCGTCTACTTCCATCGGTAACTTTACTTGAAGCTATATTTTTATTCACCACATGATATGTGTTTTGCTTGGAGCGCCTTGTATGATTTGAGTCTTTGCTTTTTATTTTACCACAATCATCTTTGCTGTACACACCTTTTGAGAGAGACACACATGATTCGGAATTTATTAGAATACTCTATGTGCTTCACTTATATCTTTTGAGCTATATAGTTTTTGCTCTAGTGTTTCACTTATACCTTTTAGAGCACGGCAGTGGTTTTGTTTTATAGAAACTATTATTCTCTCATGCTTCACTTATATTATTTTGAGAGTCTTAAACAGCATGGTAATTTGCTTAAATTGGGAAATTAATCCTAATATGTTAGGAATTTAAGACTAGTAAAAAACTTTCTTATGAGTTTGCTGAATGCTAAGAGAAGTTTGATGCTTGATGATTGTTTTGAGATATGGAGGTAGTGATATTAAAGTTGTGCTAGTTGAGTAGTTGTGAATTTGAGAAATACTTGTGTTGAAGTTTGCAAGTCCCGTAGCATGCACGTATGGTAAACGTTATGTAACAAATTTGAAACATGAGGTGTTCTTTGATGGTCCTCCTTATGAGTGGCGGTCGGGGACGAGCGATGGTCTTTTCCTACCAATCTATCCCCCTAGGAGCATGCGCGTAGTGCTTGGTTTTTGATGACTTGTAGATTTTTGCAATAAGTATGTGAGTTCTTTATGACTAATGTTGAGTCCATGGATTATACGCACTCTTACCCTTCCATCATTGCTAGCCTCTTCGGTACCGTGCATTGCCCTTTCTCACATTGAGAGTTGGTGCAAACTTCGCGCGTGCATCCAAACCTCGTGATATGATACGCTCTTTCACACATAAACCTCCTTATATCCTCCTCAAAACAGCCACCATACCTACCTATTATGGCATTTCCATAGCCATTCCGAGATATATTGCCATGCAACTTTCCACCGTTCCGTTTATTATGACACGCTCATCATTGTCATATTGCTTTGCATGATCATGTAGTTGACATCGTATTTGTGGCAAAGCCACCGTTCATAATTTTTCATACATGTCACTCTTGATTCATTGCTATCCCGGTATACCGCCGGAGGCATTCATATAGAGTCATACTTTGTTCTAGTATCGAGTTGTAATCATTGAGTTGTAAATAAATAGAGGTGTGATGATCATCATTCATTGAGCATTGTCCCAATAAAAAAAGAGAAAGGCCAAATAAAAAAGGCCCAAAAAAGAGAATAAAAAGGGACAATGCTACTATCCTTTTTTCCACACTTGTGCTTCAAAGTAGCACCATGATCTTCATGATAGAGAGTCTCTTGTTTTGTCACTTTCATATACTAGTGGGAATTTTTTGTTATAGAACTTGGCTTGTATATTCCAACAATGGGCTTCCTCAAATGCCCTAGGTCTTCGTGAGCAAGCAAGTTGGATGCACACCCACTTAGTTTCTTTTGTTGAGCTTTCATGCATTTATAGCTCTTGTGCATCCGTTGCATGGCAATCCCTACTCCTTGCATTAACATCAATCGATGGGCATCTCCATAGCTCATTGATTAGCCGCCTTGATGTGAGACTTTCTCCTTTTTTGTCTTCTCCACATAACCCCCATCATTATATTCTATTCCACCCATAGTGCTATATCCATGGCTCACACTCATGTATTGCGTGAAGGTTGAAAAAAGTTTGAGATTACTAAAGTATGAAACAATTGCTTGGCTTGTCATCGGGAGTGTGCATGATGAGAGCATTCTTGTGTGACGAAAATTGAGCATGACTAAACTATATGATTTTTTAGGGATGAACTTTCTGTGGCCATGTTATTTTGAGAGGACATAATTGCTTAGTTAGCATGCTTGAAGTATTATTACTTTTATGTCAATATTAAACCTTTATCTGGAATCTTTCGGATCTAAATATTCATACCACAATTAGGAGAATTACATCGAAATTATGCCAAGTAGCATTCCACATCAAAAATTCTGTTTTTATCATTTACCTACTCGAGGATGAGGAGGAATTAAGCTTGGGGATGCTTGATACGTCTCCAACGTATCTATAAATTTTGATCGTTCCATGCAATATTATATTCTGTTTTGGACATTAATGGGCTTTATTATAGACTTTTATATTATTTTCGGGACTAACCTATTAACCGGAGGCCCAGCCCAGAATTGCTGTTTTTTGCCTATTTCAGAGTTTCGCAGAAAAAGAATATCAAACGGAGTCCAAACGGAATGAAACCTTCGGGAACGTGATTTTCGGAACGAACGTGATCCAGAGGACTTGGACCCTACGTCAAGACATCAACCAGGAGGGCACGAGGTAGGGGGGGCGCCTACCCCCTGGGAACGCCCTCCACCCTCGTGGGTCCCACGTTGCTCCACCGACGTGCTTCTTCCTCCTATATATACCTACGTACCCCAAACTACCAGATACGGAGCCAAAAACCTAATTCCACCACCGCAACCTTCTGTACTCGTGAGCCCATCTTGGGGCCTTTTCCGGAGCTCCGCCGGAGGGGGCATCGATCACGGAGGGCTTCTACATCAACACCATAGCCTCTCCGATGATGTATGAGTAGTTTGCCTCAGACCTTCGGGTCCATAGTTATTAGCTAGATGGCTTCTTCTCTCTTTTTGGATCTCAATAAAATGTTCTCCCCCTCTCTTGTGGAGGTCTATTCGATGTATTCTTCTTTTGCGGTGTGTTTGTTGAGACCGATGAATTGTGGGTTTATGATCAAGTTTATCTATGAACAATATTTTAATCTTCTCTGAATTCTTTTATGTATGATTGGTTATCTTTGCAAGTCTCTTCGAATTATCAGTTTGGTTTGGCCTACTAGATTGATCTTTCTTGCAATGGGAGAAGTGCTTAGCTTTGGGTTCAATCTTGCGGTGTCCTTTCCCAGTGAAAGTAGGGGCAGCAAGGCACGTATTGTATTATTGCCATCGAGGATAACAATATGGGGTTTATATCATATTGCATGAGTTTATCCTTCTACATCATGTCATCTTACTTAAAGCGTTACTCTGTTCTTATGAACTTAATACTCTAGATGCATGCTGGATAGCGGTCGATGTGTGGAGTACTAGTAGTAGATGCAGGCAGGAGTCGGTCTACTTGTCTCGGACGTGATGCCTATATACATGATCATACCTAGATATTCTCATAACTATGCTCAATTCTGTCAATTGCTCAACAGTAATTTGTTCACCCACCGTAATACTTATGCTCTTGAGAGAAGCCACTAGTGAAACCTATGGCCCCCGGGTCTATTTTCCATCATATTAATCTCCCGTCAACAAGTTATTTCTAGCGTCATCTTTATTTTGCTTTCTTTACTTTGCATCTTTATCATAAAAATACCAAAAATATTATCTTATCATATCTATCAGATCTCACTCTCGTAAGTGACTGTGAAGGGATTGACAACCCCTTTATTGCGTTGGTTGCGAGGATTTATTTGTTTGTGTAGGTGCGAGGGACTCGTGCGTGGCCTCCTACTGAATTTATACCTTGGTTCTCAAAAACTGAGGGTAATACTTACGCTACTTTGCTGCATCACCCTTTCCTCTTCAAGGGAAAACCAACGCCGTGCTCAAGAGGTACCATTTAGCGGGGTCATTAGTGCTAACTAATCCGGCGCCACGTCAGCAGTTGACGCCGGCGACCAAAAGCATGGCGGTGGCACGCCGGAGTTGCTCGGGACGGCACTACAGGCGGTGTTTTGCGGCGCGGTTTGGAGCTACGTCGAGCTGGCGTCTGCGTGCAGCTAGTGGTGCAATCAGCTTCGCCGGGGGCAACCTAAATCGACGGCGGCGAGCTCAAAGGCGGCGGCCGGAGTTCGGGTGCGAGCGGGGATGCGGCTGCGGTGTGCGAGGGCGAGAACGGAGAGGGGAGGAGGAGGAGCAGCTCACAGCGGTTGCAGCAGGCGTCAAACCGGGCTCGGGGAAGGCCGGACGGCGACGTACGGGCGGCGGCGATCTCGGACGACCGAGGAGGAAAACGGCGGTGTTGGAGATGAAGCAGAGCTTCTGGCGCCGCGTGACTCGATGGAGAGGACGAGGAAGACGCGGTGGTGCTTCTGGGCTGCTCGAGGGGATGAGGGAGAGGCGATGGCCCCGGTGGTGCTCGTCGGCGGCGGCGGGCGCGTTCGGTGAGGAGAACAGAGGAGGGGGAGAGCGTTCAGGGGAGAGAGAGGGAGAGCCGGATGGCTCTGGGGTCGCGTGGCGTCGTCCAGACGTGTCGAGGAGGAGCCAGGCAGGCAGGCAAGGAGCAGGTGGCCGCGGCTTGTGCCGACGTGCGTCGGGTGCGTGCTCCTGTCCTCCTGGCGAGAGGAGGGGACGACTGGCAGGGTCCAGTCGGCTGGGCCGACTTGCATGGCCGCCAGGTAAGGCCCAGGTGAGTTTCTCTCTCTCTAGTTTCTACTTTTGTTCTGTTTTCTAATTGTTTGCCTCTGTTTTGATTTAGTTTAACACCAAATCATTTCTTATAAATTATGGACAAACTTTGAGTATGCAAAATGGATTATTACAGAGACCCACCATCTTTTCCAGAATTATTGGAGCTATAATATTACTTATAGAATTTTACAACTCCAATTCAAATAAGTAGTCAGTTAATTCAAAGACCTAAAATTCCAATGAAAATATGCATCATCACAGGATAAGGTTTACACCTTTTCCCCTAAATCATGAACATTTTTTAAGGGTATTTTGGGATCATTGAAAATATTTTTAGGTTGAACCTATTTGAATTTCATTTGATGCTAGGGTTTGAACATCCCCCATTTCAAATTCATTTGAAATTAACATGATGTCATGAATGCTTATGCAACTATCTGCAACCAAATTCTAGGGCTGTGAGACTCATTCTCCACCTTCAACTTTCTCTAAGCCTGGCTGTGTTCACTTCCTCATACATGCTCCAGAGCTTCGTTAGGCACATCTTCAAAGGCTGTGGGACTTCTTGATCAACCCACTCCAAGTAAGAACACTTCCGTTCATCCTATAATATTTAAAACTAGATCAGTAACAATTGCAGGGGAAATGGGTTTATAGCAACATGGAAAATCACCAATGCTTATTTTGAAAAACTGAAGAAACATGTTAATTATGACATATCTTCTCAAAAAGATCAATGTGCAAATGAAATAATTGGTACTGAGACAACAACCAAATTCTGGAACATCAGAAGCTATAATTAACTACAACGACGCTACAAGTTCTTACTCATGTACAATAAATAACAAATTGAACATTTTATGAGGAAGGTAAATATAACTGCAACAGCATAGCGACGGTGTTTGGATGACAGCAAATTGATACTAACACGTGTGTACATGCACAAATTTAGTAACATAGAACTAATATCACTAAGGCCGTCCACTATGTATGCCACAAAACTGGTGTAAAGACAACTGTTGCTACATCTCGCACCGGTGCCCTGAACTGGCGAGCCGATGCAGCGGAAAAAAAACCAGGGACCCAGACTCCGGAACACGTAGTTGCTCCGATGCCCAGTTCCTTCGTGCCATAAAGATTTAGTATTTTACTGCTTGGCTGCTCGGATGTGTGGACCAAAGTTGGCTGCACAAACTGCTAAAGCAGTGCCAAATAATTTTCTAATGGCACCGCTGATGAGATGGCAACAATTTAAGATACTAGGTACAAACTGTGACACTGTCTTAGGATGTGTTTGGTTGAAGGTGTGGTATGAATTGGTTGGGACCGTGACAGTGTCTGAACCACATCTAACTAATGATTTGTAACAACGGAAGAGGGTCTAACCTTCTCTGCTCATGCCAGAAACTTCCTCCCGGTGTCCACAGAATCAAACGCAAGTAGCTTCACGCATGGAGATTGATGGTGACAACGAGCAGATAGATCTTCAGCCACCCCGCTCCATTCGTTGCCACTGATGGTCTTAGGGAGCTACAAGAGGAAGAAATGACTCAAATCGACCTCCGGGTAAAAATCCTTCATTCCAAGTCATAGCCCGAGAGAGAGAAGAGAGGCATACCTGGGTGGTGAAGGAGTAGTCGCCGGAGGAGGAACCGCTGGAGATGTCTTTGAAGAAGACCATGGCGACCCCGGCGGTAGGATGCGAGACGGCGAGAGCGAGGAAGCGGCTATAGCTTAGCAAGGAAGGAAGGAAGGAGGAAACAGGGGAAATGTGACTTGTGGTCGGGGAGAAAAGGGGGTGAGGAAGGGGGGAAGGGGGCGGGGGTAGATATTTTGGCGGTAGGCCAAAATTTTGGAAATGTGGAGGGAAACTTTGCGCGCGGTGCCGCCGGACCATTCACTTTGAACGATTGTGTGCATCGCAAACGATTCTTCTTCTTTACGCGCATGGGATGAGTTTGATAATTCAAATTTTGGTCTCAAGGCATGGGCACATTCACTTTGAACGCGCGCGGTGCCGCCGGACCATTCACTTTGAACGATTGTGTGCATCGCAAACAATTCTTCTGCTTTACGCGCATGGGATGAGTTTGATAATTCAAATTTTGGTGGAAATTTCCCCGGGTACGTCATTGCATAATTTAACATCGCTTGCTAATTTGGGCACACAAAAGAGCGTACAGCAGACAGACCACACTTACTGAATCGAGCAATTTTAGTAATTACACAGAGCCAGTTGACCTAAACATTGCTCTAACAAAAGACCAGCATTAAAAACAAAGCCTAAGTACGCATAATAAAAATCCACGCCGCGCCGGCCTATGCATCGCTGGTATGAGATGAGACGTCGATGACTTGTCCTGGCGACATGCCGCCGTTGGTGGACTCCGCGTCCCCCTTGCTGAAGTCGACCGCGTCCTCGTCCTCGTCCTCAGCGCCGCCCTCAAGGTTGTAGTACTCGTAGTAGTGGTTGTGCCAGAGCTCGCGTTGGTACTCCACCGCCGATTCCTCGACGGACAGACTCTTCCCTACCTTGACCTCGGCCATGCACAACTGTCGGTGTCAAAACCGGCGGATCTCGGGTAGGGGGTCCCGAACTGTGCGTCTAAGGCGGATGGTAACAGGAGGCGGGGGACACGATGTTTACCCAGGTTTGGGCCCTCTCGATGGAGGTAATACCCTACTTCTTCCTTGATTGATCTTGATGATATGAGTATTACAAGAGTTGATCTACCACGAGATCGTAGAGGCTAAACCCTAGAAGCTAGCCTATGGTATGATTGTTGTTGTCCTACGGACTAAACCCTCCGGTTTATATAGACACCGGAGGGGGCTTGGGTTACACAGAGTCGGTTACAAGGGAGGAGATCTACATATCCGTATTGCCAAGCTTGCCTTCCACGCCAAGGAGAGTCCTATCCAGACATGGGTCGAAGTCTTCAATCTTGTATATTCATAGTCCAATAGTCCGGCCAAAGGATATAGTCCATCTGTCCGAGGACCCCCTAATCCAGGACTCCCTCAGCAGCCCCTGAACCAGGCTTCAATGACGATGAGTCCGGCGCGCAGATTGTCTTCGGCATTGCAAGGCGGGTTCCTCCTCCGAATACTTCATAGAAGATTTTGAACACAAGGATAGTGTCCGGCTCTGCAAAACAAATTCCAATACCACCGTAGAGAGAATAATATTTCCACAAATCTAATATGCTGACACATTCTGCAGCATGACATCATACTACGGCCCGGTCATTATTCGAACCGTTTTTCTCAACCAGCCACTGCACATATTGTGAGGCGGTTTTCTTGGCACGTCTTGTCGAAGCAGAGATCGTGTCTCCTTATCACGGGATTCTCATCAATACGGGTGTGGGTAACCCAACCGCGCCATCAATTACGGTGCTTGGGGAATAAGCGAGTTTACCAGGGAGGTGGGGAGGCGTATAGTTTCTTCCGCCCTTATAAAGGGACAAGGATTCCTCTTTTTCACCCATGCCCTCTTCCTCCTTGCTCATCCATTCTTGCGCACTCGAGCTCTAGCACCCAAGTTCGCATTTTCTCCTCAAACCACTCCAAGCATGTCCGGAGCGGGAGGCAAGTGGATGGTCTCCTCCGTTACGGAGGAGGACATCACAAAGCTACGGGGAGCCGGATATCTGGCCGCGGATATCGCACACCGGTTGCCAGATGCGGGGCAGATCGTCCCTACTCCAGCGCCCCATGAGAGGGTGGTTTTTCCTACCCACTTCATCCGCGGACTGGGATTTCCCCTCCACCCGTTTGTCCGCGGGCTCATGTTCTACTACGGGCTAGATTTTCACAATCTGGCCCCCAATTTCATCCTCAACATCTCGGCGTTTATCGTCGTGTGCGAGGCCTTCCTCCGCATCAAGCCCCACTTCGGCCTGTGGCTGAAGACCTTCAACGTTAAATCGAAGGTGGTGGTCGGCCAACAAGCGGAGTGCGGAGGCGCCATGGTGGGAAAAATGCCCAACGTCACCTGGCTCGAAGGCTCCTATGTGGAGACCATAAAGGGATGGCAATCGGGGTGGTTCTACATCACCGAGCCGCGACACCAACTGGTTGGCGGCCCCCGAATTTCGATCCGA
>NW_025225579.1:50961-55250 GCF_018294505.1 Triticum aestivum
CGCCGGAACCTCCAGTGGTTCCGGATTCTGTCAGGCAACCCCTCGCTAAGGGGGCAAGCCGTCTATGCCGATGGCCTCTGTTCATCCAGAGGCATCAGACAACTTGCTGGAAGTGCTTCGCGGCGCTTCCATTGACGAAGAGCACCGCACCATTATGAGTGCGGTGGTCAAGAAGGTTCAGTCCGCCAAGAGCGGACTGACTGAAGCCTGTGCCAGCCTCCTAACAAGCTTTGAGGTAAGTAACCAGATTATAAGAGAATGTTACCGCATTGACAGTAGCCCCTGATGCTCTATTTGGCGTTCGCGAAGAAGTCCGAATAGAGGATCAAATAATAACCGCAGGAGTCTATCGGAATATGTCTATGTGCATATGCAGGCTTCACTGCTGGCCGCTGCCGCACGTACTCCGGAGGTCGCCACACTGAAGCGGGACCTTGAGCGGTCCAAGGAAGAGCTCGGCCTTACCAAGAGGCAGCTCGAAGAGAACAAAGGTAAGTGATACCCCGTCTGTATATTAATAAAGAAAAACTTGGTTTTGGAATAATAGGATCGTCATGAATTTTGATAGGGGCCACGACCGAAGTGGCGGCCCTACAGAAGGCGCTATCCGAGGCCGAAGACAAAGCGGCCAAGGAGCTCATCGAGCGAGAGAAACAAGAGGCCTGAGTAGGCGAGGTGCAGCAAGAGCTCCAGGCTCTCGTCAAGAAGCACGAGTCCTTGGAGCGTGACTCTAAGACGCAAGGGTCCGAGCTTGCGAAGGCCCTCGAAAGCGCACAACATGCCAAGGCCGAAGCCCAAAAGGCCCTCTAGGAAATTGAGGCGGTTAAGAAGATAGCGGCGGGTAAGGCATTCATTATGCAAAGCAAGCATGTGAAGGAAACTTTCTTTTTACTTACCCGAGTTTGGAGCTCTCCAGGAGCGTTCGCAGATCTACCCGCAGTGTGTCAGATGCCGTGGAGTTCTACCGGGCCGAGGAGGGGAGCTCGACGGAGAAGTTGTTCTGGTCTCAGCATACTAGGACCGAACACCCAATGCCCTTGAGCGACCAGTTGAAGCAACTGGTCGAGCTTCACAAGGCGGCCGAACAGGCCATGAGGGGTCTTATAGTCCGGATGTGGCCTGGCGAGCCCCTGCCTAGTAGCTACTTCGGTCTGGTGAGGCGGCTTGCGAATGCCTGCCCACGGTTTGAAGTCATAAAGCGGTCCGTCTGCATCGAGGGTGCGCGCAGGGCTTTTGCCCGGGCGAAGCTGGACGCCGAAAAGCTGGTGAAGGAGGGGCCGCCGGAGGCCAAGGAGCATCGCCACCCCGAAAAGTATTATGAAAGTGTCCTGAAGGTGCTCGCCTTGTGGCAGAGGAATGTGCTAAGGATGTAATATTTGAATAAATGTACTCATGTGATCCTGTAATGTGAAACGAGTTCATTTGCGCTATGCAACGCTTGTGAATTTAAAATATTACCTTATGTGCGGCCGTTTATAAAAACTGAGAGTTGGCCAGTCGTCGGCTTCTGCCCCCATGTAACTAGTACTGAGGTGTTCGGGATAAACCTGAGCACTCTTTATCCCAATTTTGGGTCCTTCGAAGGAGGTGTTCAGCACAACGAACCAGGCAATCGGACTATAAGGCTTTATCACTCTCACTTAGCCATAGAAGTCTACAATTTTAAATTTTGGCGAAGCCCCTAGTATTCGGAAGGCCGAATTTGGGGCGCTATATACGCCTAAGTTGGGCAAGACCGACTCCTTACCCGAAGCAGAAAAAGTCTTTAAGGACTTGAGACCTCTCGAACAGCGACCAGCTCTCTCCTTATCATGATAGTCAGTTTTCGGCTTTCTCTACTGAGGTGCTCGTCCGAAAGAACCAGGACACAATCGCAGTAGTTCTCCCAGTGCTACCTTAGCCGATATTGCGGAATGTAAGGTACCAAAACATGGGAGCTGGGCAAACCCAACTATTGACCCAAGACATGATTTGGAGCTGATGCACATAGTGCTATAAGTTCGGGGTGTCGCACTGTCGAAAGTGTTCGGACTTCTCAGGCCGTATTTATGAGGTATACTAAAGCCCCTGGCATACTGGTCGTACCAGAATGTACGGGTGTGATTTGTCATAAATAAGCAGACAAGGAAAAAAAGAGGTAATGCAATAATAGACTAATGCTATGCATTGTTATTAAATAATACGTTGAAGCGTACAGATACAAGTAGTGCAATAAGCAAAAAATAGGACTATTTGACATGTCCTATCCAAGGGCAAGCTGCGTATGGGTATTTAAAACAGGTATTTCGATCGTTATCAGAGACCACCTGGGGATTCCCTTGTACGTCTTAGCTTCTTGCCTCCTTGGTATTTCCTTCCTGTAATGCGTCCAGCAATGAGACTGCCGAAAAGGGCTTCCAGAGAGTAAGGTCCTGAAAGAGAGAAAATGATAAAGGTATACAGCCCCTGGGGCGGTTGAGCCGCATTGTGGGACGTGTCCTGGCCGTGCCCCCGCCTATGTCCATGGTATTTTTAGTGCGTAATTATGTACGCGCGGCACAGATTTCGTCGCTTGACTGGGACTAGGATGGAGGCCGAATTGCTAGGCGAGCTCTGAACGTGCCAGGCGATCCTGTTGCAGGTTACTCCGGACTCGCTTGAAGGTGTCCGGGGGCTTTATCGCCGAATTGGCGGTTTCCCTTAAAAGGTTGCTTTGTGCTTCTACTGCGAGGGCCGCAGTGTGCTCCTCCGTGCGGAGCGAGCGTTCTGTGTTTCCATTGACTGTTATAACCCCACGAGGTCCTGGCATTTTGAGCTTGAGGTATGCATAATGCGGCACTGCATTGAATCTGGCAAATGCGGTTCGTCCGAGCAGTGCGTGATAGCCACTGCGGAACGGAACGATATCGAAGATTAACTCCTTGCTTCGGAAGTTGTCCGGAGATCCGAAGACCACTTCCAGTGTGATTGAGCCCGTGCAACGGGCCTCTACACCTTGGATGACACCTTTAAAGGTGGTTTTAGTGGGTTTGATCCTCAAGGGGTCTATACCCATTTTGCGCACTGTATCCTGATAAAGCAGGTTCAGGCTATTGCCGCTGCCCATAAGGACTTGGGTGAGGTGAAATCCATCAATGATGGGATCAAGGACCAATGCGGCAGAACCGCCATGACGGATACTAGTGGGGTGGTCCCTACGATCGAAAGTGATTGGACAAGAAGACCATGGGTTGAACTTTGGGGCGACTGGCTCCATCGCATAGACGTCCCTTAGTGCACGCTTCCGTTCCCTCTTGGGAATATGGGTTGCGTATATCATGTTCACCGTTTTCACTTGGGGAGGAAATTTCTTCTGTCCTCCTGTGTTCGGCGGCCGGGACTCCTCATCGTCGCTATGCAGCCCCTTGTCCTTGTTTTCGGTATTCAACTTGTCGGCCTGCTTGAACACCCAGCATTCTCTATTGGTGTGATTGGCTGGCTTATCGGGGGTGCCGCAAATTTGACACGAGCGATCGAGTATGCGGTCCAAACTGGACGGCCCCGGGTTGCTTCTTTTGAACGGCTTCTTCCGCTGACCGGATTTAGAGCCACTGAATCCGGCATTGACTGTCGTGTCTTCGGCGTTGTCACTGTTGTTGCGGCGCTTGTGTCTGTTGCGACGTGGTCTGCCGTTACCATCTTTCGCATCTGAATTGCCATGACTTCTTGATGTGTTGTTGCTGCAAGCCAGCCAGCTATCCTCGCCCGTGCAAAAGCGGGTCATGAGTGTCGTGAGGGCTGCCATAGACTTCGGCTTCTCCTGGCCGAGGTGCCGGGCGAGCCACTCGTCACGGATGTTATGCTTAAATGACGCTAAGGCCTCTGCATCCGGATAGTCGACAATTTGGTTTTTCTTAGTTAGGAACCGGGTCCAGAATTTCCTGGCCGATTCCCCTAGCTGCTGAGTTATATGGCTCAAGTCATCAGCATCCGGTGGTCGCACATAAGTGCCCTGGAAGTTGTCAAGGAATGCATCTTCCAAATCCTCCCAACTGCCAATGGAGTCTGCTGGCAAGCTATTCAGCCAATGCCGAGCTGGTCCTTTGAGTTTTAGTGGGAGGTACTTGATGGCATGTACATCATCACCGCGAGCCATGTGGATGTGGAGGAGGAAATCCTCGATCCATACCGCGGGGTCTGTTGTACCATCATATGATTCAATGTTTACGGGTTTGAAACCCTCTGGGAATTTGTGATCCATTACTTCATCAGTGAAGCATAGGGGGTGTGCGGCGCCTCTGTGCCGGGCTATATCACGACGCAGTTCATAC
>NW_025225580.1:0-1318 GCF_018294505.1 Triticum aestivum
GGAGGAAAACTCCATGATCGGCGCCCAATCGGATTCGATAGGCACGGACGCAGGCGGTTCGGAGCCCATGGCCGGGGACGAATCCAAGGATCCGGCAACGCAGATCTCGTAGGAGGTCAAGTCAGTATTCGGCTCTATCGCCGCTGAGTGTGCAGCCTCCGTGGCGGGGTCCATCCACCCGTCATCGGACGGCGCAATCTGCTCCGGATTGAGGGCCGGAGTAGCCACAGGTGTGATCTCCCGAACACCGTCCGACGACAGAGCTAAGTCATGCTCGTCGTGACTGTGCGGCACACCTGACATAGGCTCGGATCCATCAAAGATCAAGTCTCCACGGATGTCGGCAGTACAGTTTAAGTTTTCAAACCTGACCTGACGGCCAGGGGCATAGCTCCCGATCTGCTCTAGATGGCCAAGCGAGTTGGCCCGCAGTACGAAGCCTCCGAATACGAAGATTTGTCCGGGGAGAAAAACCTCACCCTGGATCGCATCATTGTCGATGATCGAAGGAGCCATCAAGCCTTATGGTGACGGCACGGTGGAGCTGTCAATGAAAGCACCAATGTCGGTGTCAAAACCGGCGGATCTCGTGTACGGGGTCCCGAACTGTGCGTCTAAGGCGGATGGTAACAGGAGGCGGGGGACACGATGTTTACCCAGGTTCGGGCCCTCTCAATGGAGGTAATACCCTACTTCCTGCTTGATTGATCTTGATGATATGAGTATTACAAGAGTTGATTTACCATGAGATCGTAGAGGCTAAACCCTAGAAGCTAGCCTATGATTATGATTGTTGTTTTCCTACGGACTAAACCCTCCGGTTTATATAGACACCGGAGGGGGCTAGGGTTACACAGAGTCGGTTACAAGGGAGGAGATCTACATATCGGAATTGCCAATCTTGCCTTCCACGCAAAGGAGAGTCCCATCCGGACACGGGACGAAGTCTTGAGTCTTGTATCTTCATTGTCCAACAGTCCGGCTAAAGTATATAGTTCGGCTGTCCGAGGACCCCCTAATCCAGGACTCCCTCACTTATCACACCCGATCATCACGTGGTGTCTCGGCACGACGAACTGTAGCAACGGTGCATACTCAGGGAGAACACTTATACCTTGAAATTTAGTGAGATATCATCTTATAATGCTACCGCCGTACTAAGCAAAATAAGATGCATAAAGGATAAACATCACATAAAATCAAATAAGTGATATGATATGGCCATCATCATCTTGTGCCTTTGATCTCCATCTCCAAAGCACTGTCATGATAACCATCGTCACTGGCTTGACACCTTGATCTCCATCGTAGCATCGTT
>NW_025225580.1:2423-6607 GCF_018294505.1 Triticum aestivum
TTTTGTAGATGTCTGTACTCAGACATGTTAAGCTTCCGCATGTGCTTTGACTTGTATGCTCTGAATGTTGGGTCATGAGACCCATGTTTGTAATATCTCGCTCCTCGGAGCCTAATGAATAAATACTTGAGTCGTAGGGTTATGTTGTGATGCCATGTTGTATTTACACATATCGAGCATATTGTGTGTATGATTGAAATGCTTGGTATGTGTGGGATCCGACAACCTAGTTGTTTATCCTTGGTAGCCTCTCTTATGGGGAAATGTAGTCTTGTGCTTCCATGAGCCATATTAGTCTGCTACAGCCCGGTTCACCGGAGTCCTGCTAGCCCAGCACTACTGCTCCGGAACTCTTGACTGGCCGGCATGTGATTCACTTCGTTCCTGTGTCTGTCCCTTCGGGGAAATGTCACGCGGTGACATCCGGAGTCCTGCCTAGCCTGCTACAGCCCGGTTCACCGGAGTCCTGTTAGCCCAGTGCTACAGCCCGGATTCGCACGCTGCTGACCGACATGCTCGATGTTGATTCATGTATGCCTGTCCCCGTAAGTTAGTGCCACTTTGGGTTCACGACTAGTCATGTCGGCCCGGGTTCTCTGTCATATGGATGCTAGCGACACTATCATATACGTGAGCCAAAAGACGCAAACGGTCCCGGGCCATGGTAAGGCGACACCCGTGGGAATACCGTGCGTGAGGCCGCAAAGTGATATGAGGTGTTACCAGCTAGACCGATGTGACTTGGAATCGGGGTCCTGACATCCGCGCCTGTGTCTCCGTTGTGCCGTATCCTGGAAGGGTGTAGCACGATTATCATCTGTAAAAGAGAAAAACTCAGGTGAAAGTATTCGTGCGAAAAATTGGTTATTCTTAATAAACCATTAAAATTCAATCTAAATAAGGTCAACCCGAACTGTAGTTCTTTTTATATGCGGGAAGCCCCTAGCACCACCTATGGGGGTATATCCATCAACCCAATCTCAGGTTTATCTGAGCTGCTACAGCCAGTGTTGCGCCGAACTCGTCTAGCCGTGTTCGCGGTCTTGACGACCAATCATTTATTCTGGTTGAAGAGGTCAGTCAGTGTTCGGCTGCTAAAGGTGCCACACATTCTTCCGTACGCAAGGAACGCTCTGTGTTTCCGCTAACTATGATGGTGCCACGTGGACCGGGCATCTTAAGCGTAAGATAAGCATAATGCGGTACGGCGTTAAAACGAGCGAAGGCCGTTCTTCCGAGTAGTGCTTGATAGCCGCTTCAGAATGGAGCGATGTCGAAGGTTAACTTTTCACTTCGGAAGTTGTCGGGAGAACCAAATACAACCTCTAGTACTAGAGAGCCCGTGCAGCGGGCCTCTGGGCCTGTTATTACTCCTTTAAAGGTAGTATTGCTTTGGTTAATTCTTGTCGGTTCTATCCCCATTTTGCGGACTGTGTCCTGATATATCAGATTGAGACTACTGCCGCCGTCCATAAGGACTCGGGTGAGATGGTATCCGTTAATTATTGGGTCTAGCACCAAGGCAGCAGATCCTCCGTGCCGAATATTAGTCAGGTAATCCATGCGATCAAAAGTGATCGGGCAGGCCGACCAAGGGTTGAACTTGGGGGTGACGGGCTCCACGGTGCATACGTCTCGGAGTGCGCGTTTGCTCCTCCTCTTCGTTACGTGAATCATGTTCACTGTTTTGACCTCTGGTGGGAATTTTTTCTATCCCCCAGTGTTTTGCCGGCGAGGCTCATCCTCGTCTTCACTTGGTGTCTCCCTCCCCTTGTGCTCGGCGTTTAGCTAGTCGGCTTGCTTGAAGACCCAGCATTCTCTGTTGGTGTGATTTGCAGGTTTGTCGGAGGTGCCATGAATCTGACATAATCTGTCTAGAATCTTGTTGAGGCTGGACGGTCCATCCCTGCTGCCTTTAAATGGCTTTTTCCGTTGACCGGGTTGAGAGCCCCTGAATCCGGCGTTTACCGCCGTGTTGTCTGGGCTGTCTTCATTGCTTCGACGCTTGCTTTTATGGTGTCGCGGTTTCCCATTACCATCCCTGACTTCGGATGTGCCTGGGTCGCTGGTGCCGCTACGGGCCAGCCAACTATCTTCGCCCGCGCAAAAGCGGGTCATAAGGCTTGTTAAGGCTGCCATTGTCCTCGGTTTTTCCTGGCCGAGGTGTCTGGCGAGCCATTCGTCCCGGACACTGTGTTTGAAAGCCACTAAGGCTTCGGCGTCCGGGCAATCGATAATTTGATTCTTCTTAGTGAGGAATCTATTCCAAAGCTTTCGGGCTGACTCTCCGGGCTATTGAATTATATGACTTAAATCGTCTGCATCCGGAGGCCGCACATAGGTCCCTTGAAATTAGCCCTAAAAGCATCCTCAAGCTCTTCCCAACTTCCAATTGAGTTTTCGGGGAGGCTCTTCAGCCAGTGCCGAGCTGGTCCTTTCAACTTGAGGGGCAAGTATTTGATGGCGTGGAGATCATCTCTGCGAGCCATATGGATATGAAGGATAAAGTCCTCAATCCAGACCCCAGGGTCTGTCGTTCTGTCGTATGCCTCTATGTTCACGGGTTTAAACCCCTCTATAAATTCGTGATCCAGCACCCCATCGGTGAAGCATAGGGGGTGCGCGGCACCCCTGTATTTGGATGTGTCATGGCGTTCTGACGGTTGTAGTGTTCGGTTTTGATTCTGTGCCGGAGTGCGCTTCCGAGGTCCGTAGATGGACCTGGTCATACCGACATCGTTAGCCGCCCTATCGCGGCCACGAGGTGGTCGATCCGGCTGATCAGCCATTTTATTTTTCGGCTGTATAGGCTCTAGAGCCTCGTCATCGAATTCAGGCAGCAGCTTGTGCTTTATTTAGCTCTTTGTGTGGCGACTGCCACCGTACTTTTCTACAGTGTTGAGCACTTTGTTCCATCTACTGTTGAGTGTATTTTGTGTGGCGTTGAGCCTTTGCTTCTGCTTTTTTAGACTCCTCGCGGTGGAAGAAGCCTTCTGTGGAGGTTCTCTTGCTCCAAGTGCCTTTCCGGGATGATGTGTGCATCGTCGTCTGGACTGTTCTCCTCTCCGGAGACAGGTTGATTAGCTTTACCCTCGGCGTCACCGTTGTCAGACAGTGGCTCCGTACTATGTTCACCATCCGCTGGCTCATCCTGCTCCGTCGCTGGGTCCATGTGGTCGTCGTTTCCTATGGAGTCGACCGGGGTATTATTCTTTCTTGCGCTGTTATTGTTGTTTTTGCCGAGGCGGGGTTTGGAGCGGCGCCTGCGTCGTCGCTTTGGTTGCTTCCCGAGGGAACTGTCCTTCGCTGCTTCTTCCCGTTCCTCGTCGTTGTCTTTGGGGGTGTCCACCATGTATATATCGTATGATGAGGTGGCAGTCCAGCGCCCTGTGGGCGGCGGTTCCTGTTCTTCTCCTGCATCGTCGTCCATACCGTCGATGTTTTCGGAGTCAAAATCGAGCGTGTTGGTTAAGTCATCGACAGTGGCTATTAAGTGGGTGGTGGGTGGGGACCGAATTTCTTCGTCGTCCGCTTCCCACTCAAGCCGGACATAGTTCGGCCAAGGGTCTCCTGACAAGGAGAGAGACCTTCACGAATTTAGTACGTCGCCCAAGGGCAAGTGCTAAAAGACATCCGCGGAGGAAAACTCCATGATCGGCGCCCAATCGGATTCGATAGGCACGGACGCAGGCGGTTCGGAGCCCATGGCCGGGGACGAATCCAAGGATCCGGCAACGCAGATCTCGTAGGAGGTCAAGTCAGTATTCGGCTCTATCGCCGCTGAGTGTGCAGCCTCCGTGGCGGGGTCCATCCACCCGTCATCGGACGGCGCAATCTGCTCCGGATTGAGGGCCGGAGTAGCCACAGGTGTGATCTCCCGAACACCGTCCGACGACAGAGCTAAGTCATGCTCGTCGTGACTGTGCGGCACACCTGACATAGGCTCGGATCCATCAAAGATCAAGTCTCCACGGATGTCGGCAGTACAGTTTAAGTTTTCAAACCTGACCTGACGGCCAGGGGCATAGCTCCCGATCTGCTCTAGATGGCCAAGCGAGTTGGCCCGCAGTACGAAGCCTCCGAATACGAAGATTTGTCCGGGGAGAAAAACCTCACCCTGGATCGCATCATTGTCGATGATCGAAGGAGCCATCAAGCCTTATGGTGACGGCACGGTGGAGCTG
>NW_025225580.1:7559-8216 GCF_018294505.1 Triticum aestivum
TTCGGGCCCTCTCAATGGAGGTAATACCCTACTTCCTGCTTGATTGATCTTGATGATATGAGTATTACAAGAGTTGATTTACCATGAGATCGTAGAGGCTAAACCCTAGAAGCTAGCCTATGATTATGATTGTTGTTTTCCTACGGACTAAACCCTCCGGTTTATATAGACACCGGAGGGGGCTAGGGTTACACAGAGTCGGTTACAAGGGAGGAGATCTACATATCGGAATTGCCAATCTTGCCTTCCACGCAAAGGAGAGTCCCATCCGGACACGGGACGAAGTCTTGAGTCTTGTATCTTCATTGTCCAACAGTCCGGCTAAAGTATATAGTTCGGCTGTCCGAGGACCCCCTAATCCAGGACTCCCTCACTTATCACACCCGATCATCACGTGGTGTCTCGGCACGACGAACTGTAGCAACGGTGCATACTCAGGGAGAACACTTATACCTTGAAATTTAGTGAGATATCATCTTATAATGCTACCGCCGTACTAAGCAAAATAAGATGCATAAAGGATAAACATCACATAAAATCAAATAAGTGATATGATATGGCCATCATCATCTTGTGCCTTTGATCTCCATCTCCAAAGCACTGTCATGATAACCATCGTCACTGGCTTGACACCTTGATCTCCATCGTAGCATCGTT
>NW_025225580.1:8392-9465 GCF_018294505.1 Triticum aestivum
TCGTCTCGCCAACTATTGCTTCTACGACTATCACTACCGCTTAGTGATAAAGTAAAGCAATTACATGGCGATTGCATTTCATACAATAAAGCGACAACCATAAGGCTCCTGCCAGTTGCCGATAACTTTTACAAAACATGATCATCTCATACAACAATTTATATCTCATCACATCTTGACCATATCACATCACAACAAGCCCTGCAAAAACAAGTTAGATGTCCTCTACTTTGTTGTTGCAAGTTTTACGTGGCTGCTACGGGCTTCTAGCAAGAACCGTTCTTACCTACGCATCAAAACCACAACGATTTTTCGCCAAGTGTGCTATTTTAACCTTCAACAAGGCCCGGGCGTAGTCAAACTTGATTCAACTATAGTTGGAGAAACTGACACCCGCTAGCCACCTATGTGCGAAGCACGTCGGTAGAACCAGTCTCATGAACGCGGTCATGTAATGTCAGTCCGGGCTGCTTCATCCAACAATACCGCTGAATCAAAGTAAGACGTTGCTGGTAAGCAGTATGACTATTATCGCCCACAACTCATTGTGTTCTACTCGTGCATATAACATCTACGCATAGACCTGGCTCGGATGCCACTATTGGGGAACGCAGTATTTCAAAAAAATTACCTACGATCACGCAAGATCTATCTAGGAGATGCATAGCAACGAGCGGGGAGAGTGTGTCCACGTACCCTCGTAGACCAAAAGCGGAAGCGTTTAGTAATGCGGTTGATGTAGTCGAATGTCTTTGCGATCCAACCGATCCAAGCACCGAACGTATGGCACCTCCGCGTTTAGCACATGTTCAGCTCGATGACGTCCCTCGATCTCTTGATCCAGTTGAGGATGAGGGAGAGTTCCGTCAGCACGACGGCGTGGCGACGGTGATGATGAAGTTACCGGCGTAGGGCTTCGCGTAAGCACTACGATGATATGACCGAGGTGTGTAATTGTGGAGGGGGCACCGCACACGGCTAAGAGAAGACTTGGTGTGTCTTTGGGGTGCCCCCTGATACGTCTCCGTCGTATCTATAATTTTTTATTGTTCCATGCCAATATTCTAAAACTT
>NW_025225580.1:10277-28934 GCF_018294505.1 Triticum aestivum
AGACAGACAGATCCAATCTCGGAGGGGCTCTCGCCCCTCCCATGCCATGGAGACCAAGGACCAGAGGGGAAACCCTTCTCCCACCTAGGGAGAAGGTCAAGGAAGAAGAAGAAGGTCAAGGAAGAAGAAGAAGGAGGGGGGCTCTCTCCCCCTCGCTTCCGGTGGCGCCGGAACGCCGCCGGGGGCCATCATCATCACCGCGATCTTCACCAACACCTCCGCCATCTTCACCAACATCTCCATCACCTTCCCCCCTCTATCTACAGCGGTCCACTCTCCCGCAACCCGCTGTACCCTCTACTTGAACATGGTGCTTTATGCTTCATATTATTATCCAATGATGTGTTGCCATCCTATGATGTCTGAGTAGATTTTCGTTGTCCTATTGGTGGTTGATGAATTGCTATGATTGATTTAATTTGCTTGTGGTTATGTTGCTGTCCTTTGGTGCCCATCATATGAGCGTGCACGTGGATCACACCATAGGGTTAGTTGTATGTTGATAGGACTATGTATTGGAGGGAAAGAGTGACAGAAGCTTCAACCTAGCATAGAAATTGATGCATACGGGATTGAAGGGGGGCCAATATAACTTAATGCTATGGTTGGGTTTTACCTTAATGAACGTTAGTAGTTGCGGATGCTTGCTAATAGTTCCAATCATAAGTGCATAGATTTCCAAGTCAGGGATGACATGCTAGCAGTGGCCTCTCCCACATAAAACTTGCTATCGGTCTAGTAAAGTAGTCAATTGCGTAGGGACAATTTCGCAACTCCTACCACCACTTTTCCACACTCGTTATATTTTACTTTAGTTGTGTCTTTATCTAAACAGCCCCTACTTTTTATTTACGCGCTCTTTATTATCTTGCAAACCTATCCAAAAACACCTACAAAGTACTTCTAGTTTCACACTTGTTCTAGGTAAAGCGAACGTCAAGCATGCGTAGAGTTGTATCGGTGGTCGATAGAACTTGAGGGAGTATTTGTTCTACCTTTAGCTCCTCGTTGGGTTCAACACTCTTACTTATCGAAAGAGGCTACAATTGATCCCTATAATTGTGGGTTATCACCCCCCTCCCACGTATATAAAGGGGGAGGAGAGGTGGCCGGCCCAAGGGGAGCGCTCCATGGGGGGAGTCCTACTTGGACTCCCGGCCCAACTAGGATTCGCCCCCCCTTTCCTATTCCCACTAGGAGAATGAGGGAAGGAGGAGGAGGAGAAAAGGAAAGGGGGGTCGGCCCCCCAACCCTAGTCCAATTCGGTTTGGGCTTGGGGGGGCGCAACCTCCTGGCCGCCGCCACCTCTCTCCACTAGGGCCCATGAAGGCCCATTAACACCCTGGGGGGTGGTTCCGGTAACACCCGGTACTCCGAAAAATGCCTGAACCTTTCCGAAACCATTTCGGTGTTCAAACATAACCTTCCAATATATCAATCTATATGTCTTGACCATTTTGAGACTCCTCATCATGTCCGTGATCTCATCCGGGACTCCGAACAAACTTCGGTACATCAAAACGCATAACTCATAATACAAATCGTCATCAAACGTTAAGCGTGCGGACCATACGGGTTCGAGAACTATGTAGACATGACCGAGACACATCTCCGGTCAATAACCAATAGCGGAACCTGGATGCTCATATTGGCTCCTACATATTCTATGAAGATCTTTATCGGTCAAACCGCATAACAACATACGTTGTTCCCTTTGTCATCGGTATGTTACTTGCCCGAGATTCGATCATCGGTATCATTATACCTAGTTCAATATCGTTACCGACAAGTCTCTTTACTCGCTCCGTAATGCATCATCTCGTGACAAACTCATTAGACACATTGCTTGCAAGGCTCATAGTGATGAGCATTACCGAGAGGGCCCAGAGATACCTCTCCGAAACATGGAGTGACAAATCCTAATCTCGATCTATGCCACCTCAATAAACACCATCGGAGACACCTGTAGAGCATCTTTATAATCACCCAGTTACGTTGTGACGTTTGATAGCACACAAGGTGTTGGTATTCAGGAGTTGCATGATCTCATATTTAGAGGGACATGTATAAGTTATGATGAAAGCAATTGCAATAAAACTAAACGGTCATTTATGCTAAGCTAACAGATGGGTCTTGTCCATCACATTATTCTCTAATGATGTGATCCTGTTCATCAAATGACAACTGATAACCCACAAGTATAGGGGATCAATTGTAGCCTCTTTCAATAAGTAAGAGTGTCGAACCCAGCGAGGAGCTAAAGGTAGAATGATACGTCTCCAACGTATCTATAATTTTTGATTGTTCCATGCTATTATATATTCTGTTTTGGATGTTTAATGGGCTTTATTATACACTTTTTATTATTTTTGGGACAAACCTATTAACCGGAGGCCCAGCCCAAATTGTTGTTTTTCCGGAGTCCAAACGGAATGAAACCTTCGGGAACGTGATTTTCGGAACAAACGTGATCCAGAGGACTTGGAGTGGATGTCAAGCAACAGACGAGGAAGCCACAAGGTAGGGGTCGCGCCTACCCCCTGGGCGCGCCCTCCACCCTCGTGGGCCTCTCGTTGCTCCACCGATGTACTTCTTCCTCCTATATATAACCATATACCCTGGAAACATCATATACGGAGCCAAAACCCTATTTCCACCGCCGCAACCTTTTGTACCCGTGAGATCCCATCTTGGCGCCTTTTCCGACGCTACGCCGGAGGGGGCATTGATCACGGAGGGCTTCTACATCAACACCATAGCCTCTCCGATGATGTGTGAGTAGTTTACCTCAGACCTACGGTTCCATAGTTATTAACTAGATGGCTTCTTCTCTCCCTTTGGATCTCAATACAAAGTTCTCCTCGATCTTCTTGGAGATCTATTCGATGTAATCTTCTTTTGCGGTGTGTTTGTTGAGATCCGATGAATTGTGGGTTTATGATCAAGTTTATCTATGAACAATATTTGAATCTCCTCTGAATTCTTTTATGTATGATTGGTTATCTTTGCAAGTCTCTTCGAATTATCAGTTTGGTTTGGCCTACTAGATTGATCTTTCTTGCAATGGGAGAAGTGCTTAGCTTTGGGTTCAATCTTGCTGTGTCCTTTCCCAGTGACAGCAGGGGCAGCAAGGCACGTATTGTATTGTTGCCATCGAGGATAAAAAGATGGGGTTTATATCATATTGCATGAGTTTATACCTCTACATCATGTCATCTTGCTTAAAGCATTACTCTGTTCTTATGAACTTAATACTCTAGATGCATGCTTTATAGCGGTCGATGTGTGGAGTAATAGTAGTAGATGCAGAATTGTTTCGGTCTACTTGTCGCGGGCGTGATGCCTATATACATGATCATACCTAGATATTCTCATAACTATGCTCAATTCTATCAATTGCTCGACAGTAATTCGTTTACCCACTGTAATACTTATGCTCTTGAGAGAAGCCACTAGTGAAACCTATGCCCCCGGGTCTATTTTCCATAATATTAATCTTCCAACACTTCGCTATTTCTATTGCCGTTTATTTTACTTTGCATCTTTATTTCTCTTTATCATAAAAATACCAAAAATATTATCTTATCATATCTATCAGATCTCACTCTCGTAAGTGACCGTGAAGGGATTGACAACCCCTTTATCGCGTTGGTTGTGAGGTTCTTATTTGTTTGTGTAGGTGCGTGGGACTCGAGCGTGGTCTCCTACTGGATTGATACCTTGGTTCTCAAAAACTGAGGGAAATACTTACGCTACTTTACTGCATCACCCTTTCCTCTTCAAGAGAAAACCAACGCAGTGCTCAAGAGGTAGCAAGAAGAATTTGTGGCACCGTTGCCGGGGAGTCTACGCACAAGTCAAGACATACCAAGTACTGATGTCTACTACGCAACCTTCTTCTTGTAGACGTTGTTGGGCATCCAAGTGGAGAGGTTTGTAGGACAGTAGCAAATTTCCCTCAAGTGGATGACCTAAGGTTTATCAATCCGTGGGAGGCGTAGGATGAAGATGGTCTCTCTCAAGCAACCCTGCAACCAAATAACAAAGAGTCGCTTGTGTCCCCAACACACCCAATACAATGGTAAATTGTATAGGTGCACTAGTTCGGCGAAGAGATGGTGATACAAGTGCAATATGGATGGTGGATATAGCTTTTTGTAATCTAAAAATATAAAAACAGCAAGGTAACAAGTGGTAAAAGTGAGCGTAAACGGTATTGCAATGGTAGGAAACAAGGCCTAGGGTTCATACTTTCACTAGTGCAAGTTCTCTCAACAATAATAACATAATTGGATCATATAACTATCCCTCAACATGCAACAAAGAGTCACTCCAAAGTCACTAATAGCGGAGAACGAACGAAGAGATTATGGTAGGGTACGAAACCACCTCAAAGTTATTCTTTCCGATCAATCCATTGGGCTATTCCTGTAAGTGTCACAAACATCCCTATAGTTCATAGTAAAATAACACCTTAAGACACACATCAACCAAAACCCTAATGTCACCTAGATACTCCAATGTCACCTCAAGTATCCGTGGGTATGATTATACGATATGCCTCGCACAATCTCAAATTCATCTATTCAACCAACACATAGAACCTCAAAGAGTGCCCCAAGTTTCTACCGGAGAGTCAAGACGAAAACGTGTGCCAACCCCTATGCATAGGTTCATGGGCGGAACCCGCAAGTTGATCACCAAAACATACATCAAGTGGATCAATAGAATACCCCATTGTCACCACGGGTATCCCACGCAAGACGTACATCAAGTGTTCTCAAATCCTTAAAGACTCAATCCGATAAGATAACTCAAAAGGGGAAACTCAATCCATTACAAGAGAGTAGAGGGGGAGAAACATCATAAGATCCAACTACAATAGCAAAGCTCGCAATACATCAAGATCGTATCACCTCAAGAACACGAGAGAGAGAGAGAGAGATCAAACACATAGCTACTGGTACATACCCTCAGCCCCGAGGGTGAACTACTCCCTCCTAGTCATGGAGAGCGCCGGGATGATGAAGATGGCCACCGGTGAGAGTTCCCCCCTCCGGCAGGGTGCCGGAACAGGGTCCCGATTGGTTTTTGGTGGCTACAGAGGCTTGCGGCGGCGGAACTCCCGATCTATTTTGTTTCCCGGTGGTTTTAGGGTATATTGGTATATATATAGGAGGAATAAATACGTCAGGGGAGCCACGAGGGGCCCACGAGGGTGGAGGGCGCGCCCAGGGGGGTGGGCGCGCCCCCCTGCCTCGTGCCTTCCTCGTGGATCCCCTCACATGCACTCCAAGTCTCCTGGATTGCTTTCTTTCCAAAAATAACTTCTCCGAAGGTTTCATTCTGTTTGGACTCCGTTTGATATTCCTTTTCTTCAAAACACTGAAACAAGGGAAAAACAGGAACTGGCACTGGGCTCTGGGTTAATTGGTTAGTCCCAAAAATAATATAAAAGTGCATAGTAAAGCCCATAAACATCCAAAACAGATAATATAATAGCATGAATACTTCATAAATTATAGATACGTTGGAGACATATCAGCATCCCCAAGCTTAATTCCTGCTCGTCCTCGAGTAGGTAAATGATAAAATAAAGAATTTATGAAGTGTGAATGCTAGCAGGTGCATAAGTTTGATCAATGATAATTTCAATCACCTTTTCTAGCATCATTATATGTCATGACATTAGCTCAACTCATAGAACTTTGCATGATCAAGTAACAAACTATTCACATGTTAAAGTATAGATCATAAACTTTCTTGAAAACTAACAAACCGTGTTATTAGTCATCAAACAATTACACTTCATCTTATTTTCAGGAAGAGTCTATGTCAGAGATTTGATTTAGCAAATCCCACATACTCAACTATCATATAGTCTTCCATGATTGCTACCACTCAAAGCATATTTTTAGAACAAATAGCATCCATCGAACACAGAGAAAGATAGGGGCTTAATGTTTCGCCTCCCAACTTATTTATCATATAGATAATTGTCAACAATAATAATTCATGATCAAATATATTTGAATGGCCATATATGCTCAGATCTTTCCATCACATGATGCTTGCCAACTAAAGAGTAGGTTGGAATGAGAAGGAATACTACTGACTCTTGCATAAAAGTAAAGGATAGGCCCTTCGCAGAGGGAAGCAGAGATTTGCAGAGGTGCCAGAGCTTGAAGCAAAAACAGAGATGAAAATAATTTTGAGAGGTATGCTTTCATTGTCAACATAACGACCAAGAATTTCCAATATCTTCCATACTAGATACATCATAGGCGGTTCCCACGCAGAAAGGTAAAGATTTTACTCCCCCTCCACCAACAATCACACTCCACAGCTTGTCCGAAACAACGAGTTCTGTCCAACTTTCAACAATCCTGGGGGAGTTTTGTTTAAATTATTTACAAATTTGTTTTTGATCTTTTGATCATAGGACTGGGCATCCCAGTTACCAGCCATTTTCTCGTGAATGATGAGCGGAGTCCACTCATCGTGAGAATAACCCACCTAGCATGGAAGATACTGCTAACCCCTAGTCGCTACATGAGCGATTCGGGCATACAAAACAGATTAATATTTGAAGGTTTAGAGTTTGGCACATGCAAATTTACTTGGAACGGCAGGTAAATACCGCATATAGGTAGATATGGTGGACACTCATGGAAGAAACTTGGTTCAATGAATTGGATGCACAAGCAGTATTCCCGCTTAGTACAGATATTTTGGCTAGCAAAGGATTCTAAATAGCAAGCACCACATGTTAGAGGATCCATAACAATATAACTTCTATACAAATATACCCAAGCATAACTCATTATGTTGTCTTCCTTGTCCAACTTCAACTAATTTGCTCAGGTTTGAAATTAATTAATGGGGCTCACAATCATAGAAGATGTCCAAGATAGTATATTTATATGTGAAATATCTCTTCCTTCAATATTCTTTCATGAATTGTTCAAGTGACCAATACAATGTTTGTTAACCTTCAAAAAATTTACCACCTCTACTTCTTATATGTGAAGGCATTACTCCCCATGGGAAAGGCATATGAAACATATATAATTTCAGATTTATGACATTCAAATCATTCAACCATTTACTCATAGGATATAAGTGAAGCACACGAGTAAATGACAAACTACTCCAAAAAGATATAAGTGAAGATCAATGAGTAGTTAAATAATTATGTAGCTATGTGAAGACTCTCTCTCATTTAAGAATTTCAGATCTTGGGATATTATTCAAACAGCAAGCAAACAAAATAAAACGACATTTCAAGGATAGCACTCATCATGTGAAGAAGCAAAAACTTAGGCTCAACCGATACTAACCGATAATTGTTGAAGAAGAAAGGTGGGATGCCTACCGGGGCATCCCCAAGCTTAGATGCTTGAGACTTCTTGAAATATTATCTTGGGGGTGCCTTGGGCATCCCCAAGCTTGAACTTTTGCATCTCCTTAATTCCTTTTATATCACGGTTTCCTAAATCTGGAAAGCTTCATCCACACCAAACTCAATAAGAACTCGTGAGATAAGTTAGTATAAACCAATGCAAAAACCTTATCATTCTCTACTGTAGCAAATCACAAAAATTATTATTCAACATTGCATACTAAATGTCTCTGCATATTCAATACTCCTATCCTCAAATAGAATCATTAAACAAGCAAACATATGCAAACAATGCAAACATAACAGCAATATACCAAAACAGTACAGTCTGTGAAGAATGCAAGATTCATCATACTTCCCTAACTCCGAAAATTATGAAAGAAAATTACCACTGTATTAAATTTATTAGAGCTTATTATGCAAAAGTTTTTAACATTTTATCATATTCTGACTTTTCTAGGGAATTTTTGCAACAGCAGTAAACTTTCTGTTTTAAAACAGCAACATGCATACTTGCAAAATAAGCATGGTAAAGGCTATCCTTGACATTTTTATTGAAAATAGAGATGCAAAACATTATTCTAAATAACAGAAATCAAATACTAACAAAATAAAATGACGCTCCAAGAAAAACACATGTCATGTGGTGAATAAAAATATAGCTCCAAGTAAAGTTACCGATGAACGAAGACGAAAGAGGGGATGCCTTCCGGGGCATCCCCAAGCTTAGGCTCTTGGTTGTCCTTGAATATTACCTTGGGGTGCCTTGGGCATCCCCAAGCTTAGGCTCTTGCCACTCCTTATTCCGTAGTCCATCGAATATTTACCCAAAACTTGAAAACTTCACAACACAAAACTCAACAGAAAACTCGTAAGCTCCGTTAGTATAAGAAAATAAATCACCACTTAGGCACTGTTATGAACTCATCCTAAATTCATATTGGTGTAATATCTACTGTATTCCAACTTACCTATGGTTCATACCCTCCGATACTACTCATAGATTCATCAAAATAAGCAAACAACACATAGAAAACAGAATCTGTCAAAAACAGAACAGTCTGTAGTAATCTGTAACTAACGTATACTTATGGAACTCCAAATATTCTAAAATAAATTGGTGGACCTGAGGAATTTGTCTAGTAATCATATGCAAAAAGAATCAACTAAATAGCACTCTCCATTAAGAAGTTTTATCTAATCTCGTGAGCGCTAAAGTTTCTGTTTTTTTACAGCATGATCATAAAGACTTCACCCAAGTCTTCCCAAAGGTTCTACTTGGCACAAACACTAATTAAAACAAAAAACCACATCTAAACAGAAGCTATATGGAAAATTTATTCCTAAACAGAACCAAAAAGCAAGAAACTAAAATAAAATTGGGTTGCCTCCCAACAAGCACTATCGTTTAACGCCCCTAGCTAGGCATGATGATTTCAATGATGCTCGCATAAAAGATAAGAATTGAAACATAAAGAGAGCATCATGAAGAATATGACTAGCACATTTAAGTCTAACCCACTTCCTATGCATAGGTATTTTGTGAGCAAACAACTTATGGTAACAATAATCAACTAGCAAAGGAAGGCAAAACAAGCATAACTTTAAAACTTTAAGCACATAGAGAGGAAACTTGGTATTATTGTAATTTCTACAAGCATAAATTCCTCCCTCATAATAATTTTCAGTAGCATCATGAATGAATTAAACAATATAACCAGCACCTAAAGCATTATTTTCATGATCTACAAGCATAGAATTTTTACTACTCTCCACATAAGCAAAATTCTTCTCATTCGGAATAGTGGGAGTTTCATAAGAGACTTGAATACTATAAATTGTTTCCACATTAAAAGAGTAATGTTCAGAAAAAGGGTAATCATAATCATGACAAGTTTTATAAATATAATCATCACTACTTTTTATAGCATAGGTTTCATCACAATAATCATCATAAGTAGCAACTTTGTTCTCATCATAATCGATTGAAACCTCTTCCAAGATAGTGGACTCATCACTAAATAAAGTCATGACCTCTCCAAATCCACTTTCATAAATATTATAAGATTCAACATCCTCCAAAATAGTGGGATCATTACTTCCTAAAGTTGACACTCTTCCAAACCCACTTTCATCAATATAATCATCATAAGTAGGAGGCATGCTATCATCATTATAAATTTGCATATCAAAACTTGGGAGACTAAAAATATCATCTTCATTAAACGTAGCATCCCCAAGCTTGGGACAAACATTAATTGCAGCAAATATATTCTCAAAAACATCATCTTCATCAAACATAGCATCCCCAAGCTTGGGCCTTTTCATATCATAAGCATAATCACTCTCATCATTAATAGTATGGATAGCACCAATAGTATAGCAATTATCATATTCTTCCAAGCAAGTGCCAAAAAGATTTGATCATAAGAAGTATCATTATCTTCCCAATCATAATAATCACAACAAGTAATAGGCATAACGAGATCATCATCAAGTGCATCATCTTCCACAATTATTTTTGATTCATTTTCATGAGGCACAACAATAATAGGAGCAACATTATTTGGGAGAGATATCTTTTTACCTCTCTTCCTTTTTCTTTTCTTCTTCTTCACTACATCATGTGTGGGTTCAATCCTCTTTTTGGAGCTCCTTATTAATGAGATTGGTTGAATAGAAGGCTCCTCCTCGTTACCTGATTCATCATAAGAAATAATAGGAGGATATTGGGAAGTCTCTTCCCTTTCATTAGTATTTTCTTCATCTTCTATTTGTTTTGTTTTCTTTATGTAGTTGGCAATATAAGGATTTTCAATGCAATTCACCGCACAATACATATAAATTTCTTATAGATCAAAATGAAGAACTCTATCAAGGGCAAATTCTGGAATGTCCTTAGTTATACGTTTCATTTCTTCATAACCCAAGAGCAAACTAAGTTCATTATGATGTGCAAGGGAAATCAAGTCATCGCAATTTTTGGACACGATATGATCATGAAACAATTTGCATTGGGTACTGAAATGATCATGTTCATTGCAAAGTTCACAAGTACGGCTAAGAAAAATTAAATTTTTAGCACAAACATCTAGCCTTTCTTGCAACAATTTAGTTTCTAAATGCTTATGCCTCTTGCAATATCTATCTTCCCTATTTGGTGTGTACTTGCAAACCCAATACACTCCACAAAAATCGACATGCTTATAAGAGATATTTTCATCATGACTAGTGCAATCATCATTAGTACTATGGATATTCAAGGAGTTCATACTAACAACATTGCAATCATGCTCATCATTCAAAGATTCAGTGCCAAACATTTTAATGCATTCTTCTTCTAACACTTTGGAACAATTTTCCTTTCCATCATTCTCACGAAAGATATTAAAAAGATGAAGCGTATGTGGCAAACTCAATTCCATTTTTTTGTAGTTTTCTTTTATAAACTAAACTACTGATAAAGCAAGAAACAAAAAGATTCGATTGCAAGATCTAAAGATATACCTTCAAGCACTCACCTTCCCGGCAACGGCGCTAGAAACTGCTTGATGTCTACTACGCAACCTTCTTCTTGTAGACGTTGTTGGGCCTCCAAGTGCAGAGGTTTGTAGGACAGTAGCAAATTTCCCTCAAGTGGATGACCTAAGGTTTATCAATCCGTGGGAGGCGTAGGATGAAGATGGTCTCTCTCAAGCAACCCTGCAACCAAATAACAAAGAGTCTCTTGTGTCCCCAACACACCCAATACAATGGTAAATTGTATAGGTGCACTAGTTCGGCGAAAAGATGGTGATACAAGTGCAATATGGATGGTAGATATAGGTTTTTGTAATCTAAAAATATAAAAACAGCAAGGTAACAAGTGGTAAAAGTGAGCGTAAACAGTATTGCAATGCTAGGAAACAAGGCCTAGGGTTCATACTTTCACTAGTGCAAGTTCTCTCAACAATAATAACATAATTGGACCATATAACTATCCCTCAACATGCAACAAAGAGTCACTCCAAAGTCACTAATAGCAAAGAACGAATGAAGAGATTATGGTAGGGTACGAAACCACCTCAAAGTTATTCTTTCCGATCAATCCATTGGGCTATTCCTATAAGTGTCACAAATAGCCCTAGAGTTCGTAGTAAAATAACACCTTAAGACACACATCAACCAAAACCCTAATGTCACCTAGATACTCCAATGTCACCTCAAGTATCCGTGGGTATGACTATATGATATGCATCACACAATCTCAAATTCATCTATTCAACCAACACATAGAACCTCAAAGAGTGCCCCAAGTTTCTACCGGAGAGGCAAGACGAAAACATGTGCCAACCCCTATGCATAGGTTCATGGGCGGAACCCACAAGTTGATCACCAAAACATACATCAAGTGGATCAATAGAATACCCCATTATCACCACGGGTATCCCACGCAAGACGTACATCAAGTGTTCTCAAATCCTTAAAGACTCAATCCAATAAGATAACTCAAAAGGGGAAACTCAATCCATTACAAGAGAGTAGAGGGGGAGAAACATCATAAGATGCAACTACAATAGCAAAGCTCGCGATACATCAAGATCGTATCACCTCAAGAACACGAGAGAGAGAGAGAGATCAAACACATAGCTACTGGTACATACCCTCAGCCCCGAGGGTGAACTACTCCCTCCTCGTCATGGAGAGCGCCGGGATGATGAAGATGGCCACCGGTGAGAGTTCCCGCCTCCGGCAGGGTGCCGGAACAGGGTCCCGATTGGTTTTTGGTGGCTACAGAGGCTTGCGGCGGCGGAACTCCCGATCTATTCTATTTCCCGATGGTTTTAGGGTATATTGCTATATATAGGAGGAAGAAATACGTCAGGGAGCCATGAGGGGCCCACGAGGGTGGAGGGCGCGCCCAGGGGGTGGGCGCGCCCCCTGCCTCGTGCCTTCCTCGTTGATCCCCTGACGTGCATTCCAAGTCTCCTGGATTGCTTTTTTTTTTCAAAAATAACTTCTCCGAAGGTTTCATTCCGTTTGGACTCCGTTTGATATTCCTTTTCTTCGAAACACTGAAACAAGGGAAAAAACAAGAACTGGCACTGGGCTCTGGGTTAATAGGTTAGTCCCAAAAATAATATAAAAGTGCATAGTAAAGCCCATAAACATCCAAAACAGATAATATAATAGCATGAATACTTCATAAATTATAGATACGTTGGAGACGTATCAAGTACCCATCACAAACTCTTATCCCTCGCATTACATTATTCGCCATTTGCCTCTCGTTTTCCTCTCCCCCACTTCACATTTGCCTTTTCTTCGCCCTTCTTCTATTCGTCTTTTCATTTGCCTTGATGTCTTACTTGGCTCGTTTGGTTGGAATAATTGTGTATTTATTGCTAAACAGAGAACCTAAGATCTATGGATCCTCATCCGCTTGCCAATCTTTTTAAGAGATCCAATTATGATGAACCAATTTCTAGTGAATTGAGTGCACTAGATTATCTTTATGAGGTTTTGCTTGAAATTCGTGAATCTGAAAATTGTGAAGATATTCACGATAACTCCTTGAATAAAAAGCATGATTGCAATGATTTTACTATAAATTCTCTTGATGTCAATTGTGCTAATAATATGCAAAACCCTAAGCTTGGGGATGCTAGTTTTGCTACGTCTACTATTTGTTGCAATGATCATGATTGGGGTGATTCTTCTTATGATCTTGAAAATTTATTTAAGCCCCATGATGAATATGAGATTTATAATAATGTTTGCAATAGTATTGAAAGTGGGTTTGGAGAGGTCATGACTTTAGTTAATGTTAATCCCACTATTTTGGAAGCGTGTCAACTTTGCATCCATGTGGATCGTGTTGAGAATATTTTATATGATAGCTAATATTGTTGAATTTGATTATGATCCTACATGTAATTATTATGAGAGATGAAAATATGGTTGTAGAAATTTTCATGTTACAAAATTACCTCTCGTTATGTTGAGATTGATATTGTTTCTTTCTTCTTCCTTGCATATGCTAGTTTTTGCTTGCCTTGATTATTTGTTTTCCTATAAGATGCCTATGCATAGGAAGTATGTTAGACTTAGATGTGTTTGTCACATGTTTCATGATGCTCTCTTTGCGCTTCAATTCTTGTCCTTCATGTGAGCATCATCGAAATCTCAACGCCTAGCTAGGGGCGTTAAACGATAGCGCTTGTTGGGAGGCAACCCAATTTTTTTTGCTTCTGTTTAGGAATAAATATTTGATCTAGCCTCTGGTTAGATTTGTTTTTATATTTTAATTATTGTTTGTGCCAAGTTAAACCTATAGGATCTTCTTGGATGATAGTTATTTGATCTTGCTGAAAATTCCAGAAACTTTCTGTTCACGAAACAAATTGTTAAAAATCACCAGAACGTGATAAAATACTGATTCCAATTGCAGTAGATCAATAAACAAATTATCTAGGCCGTCTTAGTTTGGTATATTTTTCTGCGTTACAGAAGTTTGCGTTAGTTACAGATTACTACAGACTGTTCTGTTTTTGACAGAGTCTGTTTTTCGTGTGTTGTTTGCTTATTTTGATGAATCTATGGCTAGTAAAATAGTTTATAAACCATAGAGAAGTTGGAATACAGTAAGTTTAACACCAATATAAATAAAGAATGAGTTCAATACAGTACCTTGAAGTGGTGTTTTGTTTTCTTTCTCTAACGGAGCTCACGAGATTTTCTGCTAAGTTTTGTGTTGTGAAGTTTTCAAGTTTTGGGTAAAGATTTGATGGATTATGGAATAAGGAGTGGCAAGAGCCTAAGCTTGGGGATGCCCATGACACCCCAAGGTAATCTAAGGACACCAAAAAGCCAAAGCTTGAGGATGCCCCGGAAGGCATCCCCTCTTTCGTCTTCGTCCATCGGTAACTTTACTTGGAGCTATATTTTTATTCACCACATGATATGTGTTTTGCTTGGAGCGTCTTGTATGATTTGAGTCTTTTCTTTTTAGTTTACCACAATCATACTTTCTGTACACACCTTTTGAGAGAGACACACATGATTCGGAATTTATTAGAATACTCTATGTGCTTCACTTATATCTTTTGAGCTATATAGTTTTTGCTCTAGTACTTCACTTATATCTTTTAGAGCACGGCGGTGGTTTAGTTTTATAGAAATTATTGTTCTCTCATGCTTCACTTATATTACTTTGAGAGTCCTACAAAACATCATGGTAATTTGCTTTAATTGAGAAATTAGTCCTAATATGCTAGGTATTCAAGATTAGTAAAAACTTTCTTATGAGTGTGTTGAATACTAAGAGAAGTTTGATGCTTGATGATTGTTTTGAGATATGGAGGTAGTGATATTAAAGTTGTGCTAGTTGAGTAGTTGTGAATTGGAGAAATACTTGTGTTGAAGTTTGCAAGTCCCGTAGCACGCACGAATGGTAAACGTTGTGTAACAAATTTGAAACATGAGGTGTTCTTTGATTGTTCTCCTTATGAGTGGCGGTCGGGGACGAGCGATGGTCTTTTCCTACCAATCTATCCCCCTAGGAGCATGTGCGTAGTGCTTGGTTTTTTATGACTTGTAGATTTTTGCAATAAGTATGTGAGTTCTTTATGACTAATGTTGAGTCCATGGATTATACGCACTCTTACCCTTCCATCATTGCTAGCCTCTTCGGTACCGTGCATTGCCCTTTCTCACCTTGAGAGTTGGTGTAAACTTTGCCGGTGCATCCAAACCCCGTGATATGATACGCTCTATCACACACAAGCCTCCTTATATCTTCCTCAAAACAGCCACCATACCTACCTATTATGGCATTTCCATAGCCATTCCGAGATATATTGCCATGCAACTTTCCACCGTTCCGTTTATCATGACACGTTTCATCATTGTCATATTGCCTTGCATGATCATGTAGTTGACATCGTATTTGTGGCAAAGCCACCATGCATATTATTTCATACATGTCACTCTTGACTCATTGCCCTTCTAGGTACACCACCGGAGGCATTCATATAGAGCCATACTTTGTTCTAGTATCGAGTTGTAATCATTGAGTTGTAAATAAATAGAAGTGTGATGATCATCATTCATAGAGCATTGTCCCAAAAAAAGAGAAAGGCCAAAAAAAGAAAGGCCCAAAAAAATAAAAGAAAATAAAAAGGGGCAATGCTACTATCCTTTTTCCATACTTGTGCTTCAAAGTAGCACCATGATCCTTATGATAGATAGTCTCTTGTTTTGTCACTTTCATATACTAGTGGGAATTTTTTGATATAGAACTTGGCCTGTATATTCCAACAATGGGCTTCCTCAAATGCCCTAGGTCTTCATGAGCAAGCAAGTTGGATGCACACCCACTTGGTTTCTTTTTTTGAGCTTTCATACATTTATATCTCTAGTGCATCCGTTGCATGGCAATCCCTACTCCTCACATTAACATCAATTGATGGGCATCTCCATAGCCCGTTGATTAGCCACGTTGATGTGGGACTTTCTCCTTTTTTGTCTTCTCCACATAACCCCCATCATTATATTCTATTCCACCCATAGTGCTATATCCATGGCTCACGCTCATGTATTGCGTGAAAGTTGAAAAAAGTTTGAGATTACTAAAGTATGAAACAATTGCTTGGCTTGTCATCGGGGTTGTGCATGATGAGAGCATTCTTGTGTGACGAAAATGGAGCATGACCAAACTATATGATTTTGTAGGGATGAACTTTCTTTGGCCATGTTATTTTGAGAAGACATAATTGCTTAGTTAGTATGCTTGAAGTATTATTACTTTTATGTCAATATTGAACTTTTATCTTGAATCTTTCGGATCTAAATATTCATACCACAAGAGGGTTACATTGAGAATTATGCTAGGTAGCATTCCACATCAAAAATTCTGTTTTCATCATTCACCTACTCGAGGACGAGCAGGAATTAAGCTTGGGGATGCTTGATACGTCTCCAACGTATCTATAATTTTTTATTGTTCCATGCTATTATATATTCTGTTTTGGATGATTAATGGGCTTTAGTATACACTTTTTATTATTTTTGGGACTAACTTATTAACCAGAGGCACAGCCCAAATTGCTGTTTTTTGCCTATTTCAGGGTTTCGCAGAAAAAGAATATCAAACGGAGTCCAAACGGAATGAAACCTTCAGGAACGTGATTTTCGGAACAAACGTGATCCAGAGGACTTGGAGTGGACGTCAAGCAACAGACGAGGAAGCCACGAGGTAGGGGGCGCGCCTACCCCCCTGGGCGCGCCCTCCACCCTCGTGGGCCCCTCGTTGCTCCACCGACGTACTTCTTCCTCCTATATATACCCATATACCCTGGAAACATCATATACGGAGCCAAAACCCTATTTCCACCACCGCAACCTTCTGTACCCGTGAGATCCCATCTTGGGGCCTTTTTCGGCGCTCCGCCGGAGGGGGCATTGATCACGGAGGGCTTCTACATCAACACCATAGCCTCTCCGATGATGTGTGAGTAGTTTACCTCAGACCTTCGGGTCCATAGTTATTAGCTAGATGGCTTCTTGTCTCTCTTTGGATCTCAATACAAAGTTCTCCTCGATCTTCTTGGAGATCTATTCGATGTAATCTTCTTTTGCGGTGTGTTTGTCAAGATCCGATGAATTGTGGGTTTATGATCAAGTTTATCTATGAACAATATTTGAATCTCCACTGAATTCTTTTATGTATGATTGGTTATCTTTGCAAGTCTCTTCGAATTATCAGTTTGGTTTGGCCTACTAGATTGATCTTTCTTGCAATGGGAGAAGTGCTTAGCTTTGGGTTCAATCTTGCGGTGTCCTTTCCTAGTGACAGCAGGGGCAGCAAGGCATGTACTGTATTGTTTCCATCGAGGATAAAAATATGGGGTTTATATCATATTGCATGAGTTTATCCCTCTACATCATGTCATCTTGCTTAAAGCATTACTCTGTTCTTATGAACTTAATACTCTAGATGCATGCTGGATAGCGGTCGATGTGTGGAGTAATAGTAGTAGATGCAGAATTGTTTCGGTCTACTTGTCGCGGACGTGATGCCTATATACATGATCATACCTAGATATTCTCATAACTATGCTCAATTCTATCAATTGCTCGACAGTAATTCATTTACCCACTGTAATACTTATGCTCTTGAGAGAAGCCACTAGTGAAACCTATGGCCCCCGGGTCTATTTTCCATAATATTAATCTTCCAACACTTCGCTATTTCTATTGCCGTTTATTTTACTTTGCATCTTTATTTCTCTTTATCGTAAAAATACCAAAAATATTATCTTATCATATCTATCAGATCTCACTCTCGTAAGTGACCGTGAAGGGATTGACAACCCCTTTATCGCGTTGGTTGCGAGGTTCTTATTTCTTTGTGTAGGTGCATGGGACTCGAGCATGGTCTCCTACTGGATTGATACCTTGGTTCTCAAAAACTGAGGGAAATACTTACGCTACTTTACTGCATCACCCTTTCCTCTTCAAGGGAAAACCAACGCAGTGCTCAAGAGGTAGCATAGAACAAATATTCCCTCAAGTTTTATCGACCACCGATACAGCTCTACGCACGCTTGACGTTCGCTTTACCTAGAACAAGTATAAAACTAGAAGTACTTTGTAGGTGTAACGGGATAGGTTTGCAAGAATATAAAGAGCACGTAAATAAAAACTAGGGGCTGTTTTAGGTAAAGAAGCAATAAAGTTAGTATAGCGAGTGTGGAAAAGTGGTGGTAGGAGTTGTCAAATTGTCCCTAAGCAATTGACTACTTTACTAGACCGATTGCAAGTTTTATGTGGGAGAGGCCACTGCTAGCATGTCATCCCTAACTTGGAATTCTATGCACTTATGATTGGAACTATTAGCAAGTATCCGCAACTACTAACGTTCATTAAGGTAAAACCCAACCATAGCATTAAGATATATTGGTCCCCCTTCAATCCTGTATGCATCAATTTCTATGCTAGGTTGAAGCTTCTGTCACTCTTGACCTCAAATACATAGTCCTATCAACATACAACTTAACCCTATCAACATACAACTTATCCTGATTTTGCCCTTTCATCGTTTCTTAAATTTCCGGATATCCGTAACTCCGATTCGGTAGAAATTTGGACACGATTTTATGCGGATATTGGCTTTCTTGCAGCGAAAGAAGGGCACCAACCGCCTTACAGAGTGGCGACGAGGGTCAGGGGCGCGCCCACCCCCTGGGGCGCACCCCCGGCCTCGTGGCCCCCTC
>NW_025225580.1:31743-34044 GCF_018294505.1 Triticum aestivum
AGGAAACTGTGGAAGAGGAGGAATCTGAGGAGTCAGACTCTAGTGTGGCGAGCCTAGCCCTTGCTACTGCCTTCGTCAGCAAGTTCATCTTCAACACTAAGGAAAATGACTTCCCCAACACTGCTGATGATGGAAACGATGATTACTCTCCCACCTATTTCTTCATGGCAAAAGGTGCCAAGGTACTCAAATATCCCTCCTCTAAATCAAGTGAGGATGAATTTGATGAAAATCTCAAACCTAGCTATTCCAAACTTGCTAAGATTGTTGTCAAACAACAAAACACTTTTGAAAAGGTTCAAAATTTGCTAGACAAAAGTGATGAGTTGTTGGGTGAAGAAATGGATCAAACTCAAACTCTGACTGAAAATCTTCAGAGACTTCAGACTAAGTTTGATAACCTTCAGAGTCATCATAACACTCTCTTAGCTGATCATGAGAAGCTTTCTTATGAATTTCTTCAGAGAAAGCAAGATCTTGAAAAGCTAAGGATGAGTTATGAGGATCTTCAGAAGGAAAATGATTCATTGCTTGCTCAATAGATCAGTTCCGCTCAGGATGAATTTATTCCACCATGTTTGAAATGCATTGAACGTGAATATGCTAATTCTTCACCTGAAAGTCCAAATGCTTCTATTGCTGCAAATTCTTCAACTGTCTTTGTGGTCACAAATTCCTCATCTGAGGATATCGCAAGTATCACTGAAAATGCAGGGTTGAAGGAATTGTATGTGACAGGCATGTACAAAAGCCTCAAAGGGCATCAGGCTCTTTGTGATGTGCTTAAAAAGAAGATCCTCAACAGGAACCCTAGGAAAGAGGGTATTGTCTTTGAGAGGAAACTCAATGTTGATGGGACCTATTGAAAACCAGAGCAGTATCCCAAAACCTCATGGGTTGCTGCGAAAGGACCTCCTGTAGATCCATCCACTCTATCTGGATTTACATGTGAATCTTCATATTCTTCTGATGAGTCATTTGACTCCAACTATAAACTGTTCAAAAATCGGAATGGTGAAGTATTTGCTAGATATGTTGGAACTAACTGCAGGAACGACCCCCCCTATGAAGAAAATCTGGGTTCCCAAAAGGTGCCTTGAAAGTCTTCAGGTGAATGTCATCATGACACCACCTATGAAGAATAGGAACCCCAGATCAAATTCTTCATATGGACCAAAGTCTCCATATGGATCCAAGTCCTCATATGGACCAAATTCCTCACATGGATCAAATTCTTCATATGGAGCTATGAATATGTGCATTATTCTTCAAATCATTATGTTCATAAGTCATCGAAGAATTTCTCTGCTTATTCATATGCTCACTCTAGCCCCTCTTTTGTGGAATGAAGTGGACTGGCTTCTATGCCACCTTTCTCTTGTGGAGCTTGCAGAATGATGAACTCTTTGCCACCCCTCCAGATGTGGGTGGTGAAGAAAAGGAACTAACCTCTTATGCAGGGTCAGGTCTCCAGACGAACTTAAATGCCTGAAGAATTTGCTAGAGACCTGAATATGCTTGATAGGATGCAAGCTAATCATGAAGAAATGAATAATCATTTCTCACGTCCTTATACCACTATATCTGCTGTAATGTTTGATGAAATTCAATCTGATGAATTTGATGTCATATTCTTCACTGATGAAGTATATGAGTTCGTAAGATGCACTAATTCATCTACAGAATGATCAACCCAAAGCTACTGAGCGGGTCCTCGATAGTGGATGTACAAATCACATGACCGATGACAAGAACTTATTGATAGACATTGCTTTATCTCCATCGCATCTGAAGCATATCACCTACGCTGACAAAGGCAAAAGCAAGGTATTAGGTCTAGGTAGGGTTGCGATCTCAAAGGATCGACACATGGACAAAGTCATGCTTGTCGAGTCCTTGGGATTCAACCTCATGTCTGTCGTCTTTGGAAAATATCATTGTGTTGTGATCATGGAATCTGACAATTCCAAAGTCTTTGAAGGATTTAGGAGAGGAGACTTGTATATTGTTGATTTCTCTACAGGACCACAGCCTGCCACATGTCTACTTGCAAAAGCTTCAGAAGGCTGGTTATGGCATCAACGACTAGGTCATGCTGGCATGAGGAACTTACACACACTCGCGAAGAAGAAGCACGTCATTGGCATCGAGGGTGTCAAATTCCTCAAGGACCATCTGTGTGGAGCTTGTGAGACTGGAAAGATGACCAAGTCCAAGCATCCCTCGAAGACTACCATGACTACCACTCGTCCTTTTGAATTGCTTCACATGGATATCTTTGGCCCTACTCATTATGCCACA
>NW_025225580.1:34054-36871 GCF_018294505.1 Triticum aestivum
GGCATCCTCTTGCGTTGATTCTTCTTCCCAAAAAACACATATATTCCAAAAAAATCTCCGTAAGTTTTTATCCCGTTTGGACTCCATTAGATATGGATTTTCTGCGAAACAAAAAACATGCAACAAACAGGAACTGGCACTGGATCAATATGTTAGTCCCAAAAATAGTATAAGAAGTTGCCAAAAGTATATGAAAGTCGTATAATATTGGCATGGAACAATAAAAAATTATAGATACGACGGAGACGTATCAACAACACATGTCTTTGGTCAGGAAACTTAACCATCTTTGATTAACGAGCTAGTCTAGTAGAGGCATACTAGCGACACTCTGTTTGTTTATGTATTCACACATGTACTAAGTTTCCGGTTAATACAATTCTAGCATCAATAATAAAAAATTATCATGATATAAAGAAATGTAAATAACAACTTTATTATTGCCTCTAGGGCATATTTCCTTCAAAAGCACCTACAAACCCAAAGTGATTGAGCATCACTGAAGAGATCGTTCCTGTGTGGAATCGACACTTGTTACCTTTGAGGACTGTGCATCCTCAGACAGTTAGGCGTCATGGTCTAGAGCATCCAAGAGGAATTGTGGATCTCTGAGTGACTGAGTCTGTGAAGGTTTGGAAGTCACCTAAAGACTAACCACGTGTGATTGGGTGAGGTCTGTGTGACCTTAACTCAAGGATAATACGGTGAGGACTGTGTGTCCGGGACTGTGTGTCTTCGGGTTTAAATACCTAGCCGCTCCAACCAGACGTACGACTGTTACAACAGTTGGAACTAGTCTACCAAATCACCGTCTTCACCAAGCTACTGGTTCTATTTCCTCAACCCTTTCATTTCCTCATTCATGTGTTGATGTACCTGATCGTTACTGTTTGAAGACTTTGACTGAAGACTTTCTCAATTTCCTCAATCATAATTCTTCAGTCACTTTGTCTTCAGCCTGCTTATCCTGTTTACACGCTACTTGTGCTCTATGTATGTTTCATTTCATCATGATGACTATGCTACTGCTTTGTTATGCATGCACCTGAGTACTTATTCCGCTGCTCGTAGTTCATGACTTAGGAAATTCCTCAAGTTGAATTTTCTCAGTGGAGAATTTGTAAAAATCGCCTATTCACCCCCTCTAGTCGATATAACGCACTTTCAATTGGTATCAGAGCAAGGTACTCCCTTGTTTTGTGTGATTTTGGTTTAACCACCTAGAGTTTTAGTTATGTCGACTGCAGGCATGATCAAGGCCTCGGCTGGGTGTCCTACCTTCGATGGGATGAACTACCCCTACTGGAAGAATAAGATGCGCATGTATCTTGAGGCAATTGAAAACGATCTTTGGTACGTTGTGGAAAATGGCGTTCCCTCCATCACTCCTTCCGTGAACGCTGTTGATGTGAAGAGATTCAAGCAACTCGACTCTCAAGCGAAGAATATCATATGTGGCCATCTGAGCAAAGGACAGCACGGCAGAGTGAGCGCTTTGGAGACAGCAAAGCTTATCTAGGATAGGCTGTCCAAAGTTAACGAAGGAGTCTCAACTCAATGTGACTCTCGAGTTGACGTTCTTCGCAATCTCTTCAACCGCTTCAAAAGAATCGACAACAAAAATGTTCAGCAAACCTTCGATCGCCCCACTGACATCTCAAATGAGCTTCAAGCACTTGGTGCCACTGACATCACCGACCATGAGGTGGTGAAGAAATTGCTGAGATCGCTTGATTCCTCATTCGACACACTTGCACTGATGATTCAAGAACGAGGAGATTACAAGTCACTTGATCCTGCTGATATCCTCGAGAGGCTAAATATTCATGAGTTCCAACTTGCTAAGAAGAGAAAACTCTATGGACCAAGTTATGGAAGATCTCACACACTGAAGGCCAAGGTTGTTTCCGAATATGAAGGTGAAGATTCTGATAGCAGCCTTGGTGATCTTGAAGAACTGAGCCAGGAGCTAGCAATGCTCGTGAGGAAATTCCATTAGTTCTCAAGGCATGGTCGCTTTGGAAAATCTTCAAGAGGTGATGAAACAACATTAGATTCCACATCCCGTGACTATAAGAAGAGGACTTGCCACAAATGCAAGAAACCTGGTCACTACATTACTGATTGTCCTCAGTGGGAAAAGGAATCAAAGAATAAGAAATACAAGGATGATAGTTCTTATGACTTGAAGAAGAAGAAGAAATCTTCAAAGTCCTCATCGTCAAAATCTTTAAAGTCTTCATCTCACAAGAAGAGTAGCTCCAAAAAGGCTCGGGCATTCATTGGCAAGGAAATGGACTCTGAAGCTGAATCTGAGGAAACTGTGGAAGAGGAGGAATCTGAGGAGTCAGACTCTAGTGTGGCGAGCCTAGCCCTTGCTACTGCCTTCGTCAGCAAGTTCATCTTCAACACTAAGGAAAATGACTTCCCCAACACTGCTGATGATGGAAACGATGATTACTCTCCCACCTATTTCTTCATGGCAAAAGGTGCCAAGGTACTCAAATATCCCTCCTCTAAATCAAGTGAGGATGAATTTGATGAAAATCTCAAACCTAGCTATTCCAAACTTGCTAAGATTGTTGTCAAACAACAAAACACTTTTGAAAAGGTTCAAAATTTGCTAGACAAAAGTGATGAGTTGTTGGGTGAAGAAATGGATCAAACTCAAACTCTGACTGAAAATCTTCAGAGACTTCAGACTAAGTTTGATAACCTTCAGAGTCATCATAACACTCTCTTAGCTGATCATGAGAAGCTTTCTTATGAATTTCTTCAGAGAAAGCAAGATCTTGAAAAGCTAAGGATGAGTTATGA
>NW_025225580.1:37530-41418 GCF_018294505.1 Triticum aestivum
CAGGAACGACCCCCCCTATGAAGAAAATCTGGGTTCCCAAAAGGTGCCTTGAAAGTCTTCAGGTGAATGTCATCATGACACCACCTATGAAGAATAGGAACCCCAGATCAAATTCTTCATATGGACCAAAGTCTCCATATGGATCCAAGTCCTCATATGGACCAAATTCCTCACATGGATCAAATTCTTCATATGGAGCTATGAATATGTGCATTATTCTTCAAATCATTATGTTCATAAGTCATCGAAGAATTTCTCTGCTTATTCATATGCTCACTCTAGCCCCTCTTTTGTGGAATGAAGTGGACTGGCTTCTATGCCACCTTTCTCTTGTGGAGCTTGCAGAATGATGAACTCTTTGCCACCCCTCCAGATGTGGGTGGTGAAGAAAAGGAACTAACCTCTTATGCAGGGTCAGGTCTCCAGACGAACTTAAATGCCTGAAGAATTTGCTAGAGACCTGAATATGCTTGATAGGATGCAAGCTAATCATGAAGAAATGAATAATCATTTCTCACGTCCTTATACCACTATATCTGCTGTAATGTTTGATGAAATTCAATCTGATGAATTTGATGTCATATTCTTCACTGATGAAGTATATGAGTTCGTAAGATGCACTAATTCATCTACAGAATGATCAACCCAAAGCTACTGAGCGGGTCCTCGATAGTGGATGTACAAATCACATGACCGATGACAAGAACTTATTGATAGACATTGCTTTATCTCCATCGCATCTGAAGCATATCACCTACGCTGACAAAGGCAAAAGCAAGGTATTAGGTCTAGGTAGGGTTGCGATCTCAAAGGATCGACACATGGACAAAGTCATGCTTGTCGAGTCCTTGGGATTCAACCTCATGTCTGTCGTCTTTGGAAAATATCATTGTGTTGTGATCATGGAATCTGACAATTCCAAAGTCTTTGAAGGATTTAGGAGAGGAGACTTGTATATTGTTGATTTCTCTACAGGACCACAGCCTGCCACATGTCTACTTGCAAAAGCTTCAGAAGGCTGGTTATGGCATCAACGACTAGGTCATGCTGGCATGAGGAACTTACACACACTCGCGAAGAAGAAGCACGTCATTGGCATCGAGGGTGTCAAATTCCTCAAGGACCATCTGTGTGGAGCTTGTGAGACTGGAAAGATGACCAAGTCCAAGCATCCCTCGAAGACTACCATGACTACCACTCGTCCTTTTGAATTGCTTCACATGGATATCTTTGGCCCTACTCATTATGCCACATTCACAAATGCAACATCTCTATATGGCTTTGTTATTGTTGATGACTACTCTCGTTATACTTGGGTGCATATCATCACTTACAAAACTGAAGTGCAGGAAGTCTTCAAACGATTCTCCTCAAGGGCCTCGACGAATTTTGGTGTGAAGATCAAGCACATTAGGAGTGGCAATGGGACCGAGTTCAAGAATACTGTTCTTGATGACTATCTTGATGAACTTGGTATTACTCACGAGTTATCTGCCCCTTATACTCCTCAGCAAAATGGCGTCGTGGAGCGCAAAAACAGGACTCTGGTTGAGATGGCTCGTACTATGCTTGATGAATACAAGACGCCTCCTCGCTTCTCGCCTGAGGCTATTGATACTGTGTGCCACATCATCAATAGGGTATATCTTCACAAATTCTTCAAAAAGACCTCATATGAACTCCTCACTGACAAGAAACCCAATGTGAGTTATTTCCAAGTCTTCGATGCAAAATGTTGCATTAGAGATCCTCATCACAATTCTTAATTTGCACCGAAAACACATGAAGGTTTTATGCTTGGTTATGGAAAGGACTCGCACACCTACAGAGTCTTCAACACCTATCACCACAAGGTTGTTGAAATTGTAGATGTGCGGTTCGATGAAACTAATGGCTCGCAAAGAGAGCACCTACCTCCTGTGCTAGATGAAATGTCACCTGAGGAATCCATCTAGTTCAAGGCTACTAAGGATGTCATTCCCACTGAAGAATCTGCTGAAGAAGTCATTCCAAAACGTGAAGAAAATCATGCTGGTGCATTTGATGAAAATGGCTCTGAAGAAAATGCCGAGCCCAATCAACATCGTCAACCTGCTCATCCTCGCGTTGCAAATGAAGTGTAGATCAAGAAAATCATCGACGACATCAACACACTAGGTCCTCTCACACGCTCAAGAGGTTCACATTTGTCTAACTTTTGTGGGCACTTTTATTTTGTCTCTATCATAGAGCCCACTAAAGTTGACGAGGCATTTCTGGAGCCTGAGTGGATTCAAGCGATGCAAGAGGAATTACATCAATTCGAGCTCAACAATGTTTGGGAACTTGTCAAGCGACCAGACCCACGCAAGCACAATATCATCGGTACCAAATGGATCTACCACAACAAGCAAGATGAAAATGGCCTTGTAGTGAGGAATAAGGTTCGTCTTGTAGCTCAAGGCTACACACAGGTTTTGAAGATCCTAAGCATCCTGACAAAGTCTTCAGACTCAATAAGGCCCTCTATGGCCTCAAGCAGGCCCCTCGGGCGTGGTATGATACTTTGAAGGAATTCCTCATGAATAAAGGCTTCAGACTCGGTTCACTTGACCCAACACTTTTCACCAAAACCTATGATGATGAATTATTCGTGTGCCAAATATATGTTGATGATATTATCTTTGGTTGTACTAACCAACGTTACAGTGACGAATTTTCCTATATGATGAGTGAGGAATATCAAATGTCTATGATGGGAGAATTGAAATTCTTCTTAGGTCTTAAAATTCATCAACAACACAATGGCATCTTCATATCTCAAGAGAAATACCTCAAGGATGTGTTGAGGAAATTCGGGATGCAAGATTGCAAAGGCGTCAAAATCCCTATGCCCATGCAAGATTGCAAAGGTGTCAAAATCCCTATGCCCACAAATGGCCATCTATGCACTGATGAAAATGGTGTAGACTTCGATCAAAATGTATACTCCTCCATGATTGGCTCTTTATTGTATCTATGTGCATCTAGGCCAGATATTATGCTTAGTGTTTGCATGTGTGCCTGTTTTCAAGCTACACTGAAGGAATCACACCATAAGGCTGTGAAACATATTCTTCGATATCTAGCTCACACTCCAACACTTGGATTATGGTATCCCAAGGGCTCGGCTTTTGATCTCATTGGATATTCTGACTCTGACTATGCTGGTGATCGTGTGGATCGCAAGTCAACATCAGGCACATGTCATTTCCTTGGACGATCCTTAGTATGTTGGTCCTCGAAGAAGTAGAACTGTGTATCACTCTCTACTGTTGAAGCTGAGTACATTGCTGCCGATTCTTGCTGTGCTCAATTGCTATGGATGAAGCAAACCCTCAAGGACTACGACATCAACATGAAGAATGTGCCTCTCTACTGAGACAATGAGAGTGCCATCAAGATTTCTCATAACCCAGTTCAGCACTCGAAGACAAAGCACATCCAGATTTGTCATCATTTTCTTCGTGATCATGTGTTGAAGGGCGACATCTCCATCGAGCACGTGAAGACTGAAGAACAGCTACCGGATATCTTCACAAAGCCCTTGGATGAGAAGAGATTTAGCAAGTTGTGGTGTGCGCTAAATATCTTCGAATCTTCGAATGTTCTTTGAAAGGACACACATCCTAACACTTATGCAAAATTGATGGCTTAGATGTGTAACACACGAAGTAATGTTTTTCTTCAATCAATGAAGACTAACCCTCTAAGTGTGAAGAAATTAATGAAGAATTTGATTCTTAGAGCCCTACAACAACTGTACGTGGCGTCTGAAACCATCATTCTTATACGGTGGGTCATGCCACCAACCAAAGTTGAGAATGTTCAAATTTGAGTTTTTCTTCAATTTGCAAATTTTTCAAATTC
>NW_025225581.1:0-2042 GCF_018294505.1 Triticum aestivum
CACCCTCTATGCACGCCGACCTCTTTGCAGCGTCGATATGCGGCACAACACCAAGGAATCGTTGCACTAAACCAAAATAACTATTCGGCCTTGGTCCTTCCGGCCAAAGATGATCCACGACAGACCTCTGGGCAAGCCCGGACAACCTATGGAGCTGAGCCCACTCGGCCATTTGCTCATTCAACAGCAGCGGACGCGTTGGAGCACTGAACTGCGACCAGAACAACTTTTCCACTTCATGATCTTTTTTATCTTTGAAAAACTCAGTCGCATCAGCAGCACTCGTTGCCAAGTCCACGTACACGTCTGCAACACTCCATAATTGATCCAGAAGGGCATACTTCGGATCTCCGAACTTCTTCCGCAACAAAAAGGGCTTCCCAGCCGTGATATCTCCGGCTTGACGAAGCTCCTCCTTCGCCGCTCTGATTTTCGAGCGGGTCTCCTTGGCTGCTACCATGGCTTTCTTCAGGTCCGCCGCTTTCGCTTGACTTTCCTTTTCGAGAAGCTCATACCGGTCGGCGGCATCCTTCAGCTCAACAGCCATCTTGGCTATTTTATCTTCGCTCTGGCGATGAGCAGCCTATTCGGCTCTTAATTCTTCGACCGCCTTTAGGGCAGCCGCATCACTTCTCCTGGCTTGTTCCTTGGTTCGGGCAAGCTCCGCCCGAACGGTCTCCGCGGCGGCAACTCCATCTGCAGTCACAACATATTATAGATACTAGCATCATGCTCCTCTTAATATCTGTTAACCACCGGAGAATACATACCCTGTGCCTCGTCAAGCCGCTTGTTTACAAGCACGATGTCGGCATCTGCCGCATCAAGTTGCCGCTTCAGTTCGGCAAACTCACAAGTCCGGCCAGCCACCGGACCCTCAGCGGCCTGCACATAAAAGCAGCATGATCATTACCTGGGACTATGATCCTCTGTTTGCCGCCTTTGGACAGCAACCAGAGTCTCAGGGGCTACTATCTGCATAGGGCACTCCTAGCGTGTGCGGTACCGTCAAAAAATATATATATTACTTTGCATACCTCAAAGCCTTTTAGCAGGCTCATAAAAGCTTCATGCAAACCACTTTTGGAGGATGAAATCCTCTCAACCACCGTACCCATTAAAGTACGATGCGCCTCTGAGATAGCCGCTTGCTCCAGAAGACCCATCAGTACGTCCGGTTGTGCACCGGACAGTCCCGGACTCTTTCTGTTGCTCTCCTTAGGAGCCGAATCCTCCGAACTTCGGGTGGCCGAAGGGTTACCTTCTGGCCTTGGCGGATCAGGAGAAATCCTCCGCGACGACACCTCAGGGTCGTCCGCCTCATGAGGCGGGGAGACAGGGGGATGCGTTTCGCTCTCCATCATCTCCGGAAGAAGATCCCCCGAAGACGAACTCTGTCGAGAAGGGCTACGATCCAAACTGCAAGACATACGTCTCGGTTATTGTCCTCGGAGATGAAGCAGGATATATTTACCAAAAGTACTCTTGTTCACTTACAGCTCGGTGGAGGGCTGACCCCCTTGCGGGCACAATGCGGTAAGGACGCCCTCCGGGGCAGGGCCCCCTGGCGAAGGTTTCTTCCCTCGTTTGGAAACCCTTGTTTCCAAATCTTCAGAGGCGGTCCTTTTCCTTCCGTGGGGAGAGGGAATTTCAGATTCTTCTCCCCGGTTATCCGGCTTCGCGGAGACACTAATTCCCCCGGTTTGGATGAGTAATGAGTGAGGCCCGCTTTCGGCTTCTTTATTCCCCCTTTATCTTCCCCTGATGGCGCTTGATAAGGTGCAAGCTCAAGCATCCTGGCTAGTACAGGATCCGGTGAGCCCTCGGGAAGGGGGGCCGAACACCTGATCATCTTCGCCTTTTTTATCCAGTCCTGGTCAAAGAGCGACTTTTCATAATGATGTTGTGACAAATTAAAAGACAGCGTGTTCGGCTGCAGAATTACTTACGTGGGTATCTGGACGATTGCAGTTTAGACCCGCATCCTCGGTGGTGTCCGGACACTTTATTTGTGATCCGAAGAACAATCCATACATCTCTTC
>NW_025225581.1:2410-3743 GCF_018294505.1 Triticum aestivum
AGTGTCACGCTGAAGAATTGCTGAATAGTTCGCGGTCCTTCCGGGTTGAACTCCCACATACGGAGAGGTCGACGTTGGCATGGCAGGACCCGGCGAACTAGCATGACTTGCATTACCTTGACAAGGCCGACATCTCTCTTGAGGAGATCTCGGATGCGACTCTGCAATGTCGGCACGTCATTAACTGGCCCCCAGTCCAGCCCCTTGTTGACCCATGACGCCAGTTGTGGCGGGGGCAGCTGCCCACTTAGTACTTCAGGTAGCCGTGATGTAAAACCACTCCCGTTGCCATAAGTTGGACATCTCCGGGAAGGAACCCTTTGGCCATGGAGCATCGGCGCCTTTCCTTATTATGGCACCTCGGCATTCTACGTGTCGCCCATCGATCATCTTCGGCTTCACATTGAAGGTCTTGAGCCATAAGCCGAAGTGTGGAGTGATGCGGAGGAAGGCCTCACACACGACGATAAACGACGAGATGTGAAGGATGGAATCTGGAGCTAGATCATGGAAATCGAGCCCGTAATAGAACAAAAGCCCTCTAGCAAAGGGATCAAGACTAAAGCCTAGCCCTCGGAGGAAGTGGGAAACAAATATGACACTCTCATTGGGTTCGGGAGTAGGGATGACCTACCCTGGAGCAGGCAGCCTATGCGAGATTTCAGCGGTCAGATACCTGGCTTCTCCTAGCTTCTTGATGTCCTGCTTTGTGACAGAGGAGGCCATCCACTAGCCTTGAAGGTTGGATCCGGACATGATTGGAGGTCCGAAGCGCTTAGCCGGAGCCTCGGGTGTTGGAATTCGAGGTGGGGGAAGGGAAGGATTGAACGCGAGAAGAAAAGGACAGGCCTTGGCCCCTTCATAAAGGGGGTGAATATCGAGCGTCCTCCGCGTGGCCGTTTGGAACTTGCCTAAATCGAGGAGTCATACCAACGGGCACGATTGGGTTACCCACACCCGTATTGATGAGAATCCCGTGATAGGAGGAACACGATCTCTGCTTCGACAAGACGTGCCAATAAAACCGCCTCGCAACACGTGCAGTGGCAGGCTGGGAAAAACGGTTCGTCATGACCAGACCATGGCAGAACGTCACGCTATGAAAAGTTGTCAGCAGATTAGATTTGTGGAAATATTATACTCTCTACGGTGGTATGCGGAATTTGTTTTGCAGAGCCGGACACGATCCTAGTGTTCAAAATCTTCTATGGAGTATTCGGAGGAGGAAACCGCCTTGCAATGCCGAAGACAATCTGCGCGCCGGATTCATCGTCATTGAAGCCTGGTTCAGGGGCTACTGAGGGAGTCCTGGATTAGGGGGTCCTCAGACAGC
>NW_025225581.1:3824-6362 GCF_018294505.1 Triticum aestivum
GGACTATATACTTTAGCCGGACTGTTGGACTATGAAGATACAAGACTCAAGACTTCGTCCCGTGTCCGGATGGGACTCTCCTTTGCGTGGAAGGCAAGCTTGGCAATTCGGATATGTAGATCTCCTCCCTTGTAACCGACTCTGTGTAACCCTAGCCCCCTCCGGTGTCTATATAAACCGGAGGGTTTAGTCCGTAGGACAACAACAATCATAATCATAGGCTAGCTTCTAGGGTTTAGCCTCTACGATCTCATGGTAGATCAACTCTTGTAATACTCATATCATCAAGATCAATCAAGCAGGAAGTAGGGTATTACCTCCATCGAGAGGGCCCGAACCTGGGTAAACATCGTGTCCCCCGCCTCCTGTTACCATCCGCCTTAGACGCACAGTTCGGGACCCCCTACCCGAGATCCGCCGGTTTTGACACCGACAATAAGCTCTACGTTCACATACAACAGGTGCAAGCCAGTTTTTGCACACACAGAATACTCGGGTTAAACTTGACGAGCCTAGCATATGCAGATATGGCCTTGGGACACTGAGACCGAAAGGTCGAGTGTGAATCATATAGTAGATATGATCAACATATTGATGTTCACCATTGAAAACTACTCCATCTCATGTGATGATCGAACATGGTTCAGTTGATATGGATCACATGGTCAGTAAGATGACTAGAGAGATGTCTATCTAAGTGGGAGTTCTTAAGTAATATGATTAATTGAACTTTAATTTATCATGAACTTAGTACCAGATAGTATTTTGCATGTCTATGTTGTTGTAGATCAATGGCCCGTGCTACCGTTCCCTTGAATTTTAATGCGTTCCAAGAGAAAGCTAAGTTGAAAGATGATGGTAGCAATTACACGGACTAGGTCCATAACTTGAGGATTATCCTCATTGCTACACAGAAGAATTACATCTTGGAAGCACCGCTAGGTGCCAAACCCACTACAGGAGCAACTCCGGACGTTATGAACGTCTGGCAGAGCAAAGCTGATGACTACCTGATAGTTCAGTGTGCCATGCTTTACGGCTTAGAACCGAGACTTCAACGTCGTTTTGAACGTCATGGAGCATATGAGATGTTCCAGGAGTTGAAGTTAATATTTCAAGCAAATGCCCGGATTGAGAGATATGAAGTCTCCAATAAGTTCTATAGCTGCAAGATGGAGGAGAATAGTTTTGTTAGTGAACATGCATATACTCAGAATGTCTGGGTACCACAATCACTTGACTCAACTGGGAGTTAATCTTCCTATTGATAGTGTCATTGACAGAGTTCTTCAATCACTGCCACCAAGCTACAAAAGCTTCGTGATGAACTATAATATGCAAGGGATGGATAAGACAATTCCCGAGCTCTTCGCGATGCTAAAGGCTGCGGAGGTAGAAATCAAGAAGGAGCATCAAGTGTTGATGGTTAACAAGACCACTAGTTTCAAGAAGAAGGGCAAAGGGAAGAAGGGGAACTTAAGAAGAACGGCAAGCAAGTTGCTGCTCAAGTGAAGAAGCCCAAGTCTGGACCTAAGCCTGAGACTGAGTGCTTCTACTGCAAAGGGACTGGTCATTGGAAGCGGAACTGCCCCAAGTATTTGGCGGATAAGAAGGATGGCAAAGTGAAAGGTATATTTGATATACATGTTATTGATGTGTACCTTACTAATGCTCGTAGTAGCGCCTGGGTATTTGATACTGGTTCTGTTGCCAATATTTCCAACTCGAAACACGGGCTACAAATTAAACGAAGATTGGCTAAGGACGAGGTGACGATGCGTGTGGGAAATGGTTCCAAAGTCGATGTGATCGCCATCGGCACGCTACCTCTACATCTACCTTCGGGATTAGTTTTAGACCTGAATAATTGTTATTTGGTGCCAGCGTTAAGCATGAACATTATATCTGGATCTTGTTTGATGCGAGACGGTTATTCATTTAAATCAGAGAATAATGGTTGTTCTATTTATATGAATAATATATTTTATGGTCATGCACCCTTGATGAGTGGTCTATTTTTGTTGAATCTCGATAGTAGTGATACACGTATTCATAGTATTGAAGCCAACAGATATAAGTTTAATAATGATAGTGCAACTTATTTGTGGCACTGCTGTTTAGGTCATATTGGTATAAAGTGCATGAAGAAACTCCATGCTGATGGGCTTTTGGGATCACTTGATTATGAATCACTTGATGCTTGCGAACCATGCCTCGTGGGCAAGATGACTAAGACTCCGTTCTCCGGAACAATGGATCGAGCAACTGACTTATTGGAAATAATACATAGTGATGTATGCGGTCCGATGAGTGTTGAGGCTCACGGTGGGTATATTTTCTAACCTTCACAGATGATTTAAGCAGATATGAGTATATCTACTTAATGAAACATAAGTCTGAAACATTTGAAAAGTTCAAAGAATTTCAGAGTGAAGTGGAAAATCATCGTAACAAGAAAATAAGTTTCTACGATTTGATCGTGGAGGTGAATATTTGAGTTACGAGTTTGGTCTTCATTTGAAACAATGTGGAATAGTT
>NW_025225581.1:7118-7892 GCF_018294505.1 Triticum aestivum
CGCAACTCACGCTCCCTGGAACACCACAGCGTAATGGTGTGTCAGAACGTCGTAACCACACTTTATTAGATATGGTGCGATCTATGATGTCGCTTACTGATTTACCGCTATCGTTTTGGGGTTATGCTTTAGAGACAGCTACATTCATGTTAAATAGGGCACCATCTAAATCCGTTGAGACGACACCATATGAACTGTGGTTTGGCAAGAAACCTAAGCTGTCGTTTCTTAAAGTTTGGGGCTGCGATGCTTATGTGAAAAAGCTTCAACTTGATAAGCTCGAACCCAAATCGGAGAAATGAGTCTTCATAGGATACCCAAAAGAGACTGTTGGGTACACCTTCTATCACAGATCCGAAGGCAATATATTCGTTGCTAAGAATGGATCCTTTCTAGAGAAGGAGTTTCTCTCAAAAGAAGTGAGTGGTAGGAACGTTGAAGTTGATGAGGTAATTGTACCTGCTCCCTTATTGGAAAGTAGTTCATCGTAGAAATCAGTTCCAGTGATTCCTACACCAATTAGTGAGGAAGCTAATGATGATGATCATGAAACTTCAGATAGAGTTACTACTGAACCTCGTATGTCAACCAGAGTAAGATCTGCACCAGAGTGGTACGGTAATCCTGTTCTGGAAGTCATGTTACTTGATCATGACGAACCTACGAACTATGAGGAAGCGATGATGAGCCCAGATTCCGCGAAATGACTCGAGGCCATGAAATCTGAGATGGAATCCATGTATGAGAACAAATTGTGGACTTTGGTGGACTTGC
>NW_025225581.1:9865-28937 GCF_018294505.1 Triticum aestivum
ATGAACAGGACCCCCGTTTCGACCGTAGCGCTCCAACACAAGTCCGTTTCCTCCGTTTTGCGGTACGCCACACCCCTCCCGATCAACAGGACCCCCGTTTCGACCGTAGGAGGTCCGTTTCCTCCGTTTTGCGGTACGCCAGACCCCTCCCGATGAACAGGATCCCGTTTCGACCGTGGCCGGTCGAACACAAGGACGTTTCCTCTGTTCTGCGGTACGCCAGGCCTCGTTTCCATCGGCTCTTCCGTCCAAGCCCTCCCGATGAACACGACGACGCATTTCGTTCCGACCCAACCGGTTGGCTCCCCATGAACACGACGACAACGTTGTTTCTCCGTTCCGACCCAGCCATGTACACGAGCCCTGGCCGTACGTACGCGCGAGTAGGCGTTCGAGACCCCGCTGTATGTACGTACGTGGCCGTATTTACTTTCTTGCACCCTGGCCGCTGTACGTACGTGTACATGCTACGTGCGCGCCTCTGCTATGACACGTGTGCGCCTCTACATCGACCAGTATGTACGTACACATTCGCGACCAGAATGACAACGCTACGTACGCTTCAACCAGGTGGGTCCCGACTGTCAGGCACTTCCTTGCGTGCGAAGATGTAGCTGGTGGGTCCCAGCAGTCAGGGGGCGAATCTTTTTTTGCCCGGACGCACTTCCTTGCATGCGAAGATGTAGCTAGTGGGTCCCAGCAGTCAGGGGGTAATGTTTTTTCACGAAATACGGTGGCCCGTCCGATGGGTCCCCGCTGTCAGGTAGAGGAATATTTATTTTGCATGTAATAAGGAGGCACTTCCTTGCTGCGGCTGTGGACCCAGCTGTCAGCCTCTCCATGTACAGTACTCTTCCGATGGAAGTCGTTCCGTGACCACGTTGACCACGCCGCGCCGAGAGCACTAGGGCGGTGGATGACGGCGAGGCCTAGGAAGGGGACGACGCGGAGCCAGGGAAGACGCGGCACTGGAAGCCCGCGCGGAGAGGAGTATGAGGGTTCACTGGTTCGGCTGTGGTGTGAGGCTACCGTCGCCGTAGGGCCTGGCCAGCGATGGGAATAGTAGGGGCGGTGAGGCCTCCGCGGCAGCACAGCCGACCACGGGAGGTAGGAGCATGCGGCACGACTGGCGCTGCTTTGGGTGGCTGGAGCAAGAAGACCAGAGGTTGAAGAAGCACTACGGCCGTTGGATGGACATTGTACGGTCAATGGAGCTAGAATCGTTCATATTGACTAAGTTGACAAAGCACTCCATCCCCGTCAACTTAGTAGGCCCACAAGTCAGCCACCCACCTAGGTGGGTCCCAACTAGCAGGGGGAGTATTCATTTTTTTGTGCGTAATAAGGCGGCACTTCCGGTGGGTCCAAGCTGACAGCGGGGGGAACGTTTTTTTTGCAAAATACGGTGGCCCGTCCAGTGGGTCCCAGCAGTTAGGGGGGAAACGTTTTTTCGCCAAATACGGTGGTCCCTCTGGTGGGTCCCTGCTGTCAGGTGCTGGTGCTCTCGGCGCGGCATGGTCAACATGGTCAAGGAACGACTTCCATCGGAAGAGTACCGTACATGGAGAGGCTGTCTGGTGGGTCCCTGCTGTCAGGTGGAGGAATAATTATTTTCCGCGTAATAAGGAGGCACTTCCTTGCGGCTGCCGTGGACCCAGCTGTCAGCCTCTCCATGTACAGTACTCTTCCGATGGAAGTCGTTCCTTGACCATGTTGACCATGCCGTGCCGAGAGCACCAGGGCGGTGGACGACGACGAGGCCTAGGAAGGGGACGACGCGGAGCCAGGGAAGGCGCGGCAGTGGATGCCCACGCGTAGAGGAGTATGAGGGTTCACTGGTTCGCTGCTGTGTGAGGCTGCCGTAGCCGCAGAATAACAGGGGGTGTGGGTGAGTAGAGGGATGGCCTGGCCAGCGGTGGTAGTAGTAGGGGCGGTGAGGCCTCCGCCGCATCGCAGCCGGCCACGGGAGGCAGGAGCACGAGGCACGACTGACGCTGGTTTGGGCGGCTGGAGCAAGAAGACCAGAGGTTCAAGAAGCACTACGGCCGTTGGATGGACATCGTACGGTCACTGGAGCTAGAATCGTGCATATTGACTAAGTTGACAAAGCCCTCCGTCCCCATCAACTTAGTAGGCCCACAAGTCAGCCTGCCACTATACTGGGTCCCAGCTGGCAGGGGGTATTCATTTTTTGTGTATAATAAGGACGCACTTCCTTTCGTGCGAAGATATAGCTGGTGCGTCCGAGCTATTAGCGGCGGTAAGTTTTTTTTGCGAAATACAAAGGCCCTTTCGGTGAGTCCCAGATGTCAGGTGGAGGAATCATTATTTTGCGCGTAATAAGGAGGCATTTCCTTGCGTGCGGCTGTGGACCCATCTGTCAGCCTCTCCACGTACAGTCCACTTCAGATGCATGTCGGTCATTGACCACATTGACCAGGCCGCGCCAAGAGCACCAGGGCGGTGGACGACGGCGAGGCCTAGGAAGGGAACGACACGGAGCCAGGGAAGACTCGGCAGTTGTTTCCCATGCGGAGGGGAGTACGACTGTATGAGGGTTTACTGGTTCGTCTGCCGTCGCCAGAGAATAACAGCAGGTGTGGGTGAGTAGAGGGATGGCTAGGCCAGCGATGGAAGTACGGTGGGGCGGTGAGGCCTGCGCGGCAGCATAGCTGGCCGCGGGGAGGAGGGAGCAGGCAGTCCCGCTGGCGCTTGTTTGAGCGGCTGGAGCAGGAAGAGCAGAGATTGAAGAAGCACGACGGCCATTGGATGGACATTCAACAGTCATTGCTTGTGCGTCAACCTTTTTTTAGGAAAGCCTCAAATCTGTGGAAAACAGCATACAACCCATCTGCCATTATTTCTAATAATTTACAGCCTGTTTGCTAATTCTTAAGGATTTTTTTGGAGCCCATATTCTTTTTGTTAGCATTACAACCCATATTGTGGCCACGGTTAAAAAATTATACGAAATGTTGCATATTTCGGTGCGGTCCGAACTGTTTTTAATCCTGAAATTTCGAGTCACATTCAAACTGATTTTAAAAATAAATGTATATCAATATAAAATCCAACGAATTGTCCACACATAAAAATTAATGCAATTTAAAATCTCGAAATGAAAAAAAAGAAATTTGAAACTAATTGCCGGTTTGATGTGTTTTAAAAATGTACAACCCATTTCTCATTACTGATAGGCCATCTCTTGTCCAGCCGAATGAAGCTCTCCTCGTCTTGAAAGATTTGTGGCCCAGCAGGCCTAACAAAGCGACTTACTTGGCAAATCATAAAAAAACTGGGCTAACCATTTTCAGAAAGAAAAAAAACTACTGGGCTGGTATGTGGTAAACATAAAAGAGAAGGTTGTCTACACAGGCCAGAGTGCCCCGCACAACCCAGTTGACTCCCTGCTTCCGTCTCAATAACAAATTAGATAACTGCCACTCCAATTATGGCGATTCATGAAAATGCCACTGCAATTTCCAAACTATGAAAAATGCCACTGCAATTTTTGCAAACTTTGGAAAACGCCACTGCAATTTGCAAACTTTGAAAAACGCCACTCCAGACTTCAAAAAATGCCACTGGAAATGGCATGAAATGGCATTTTTCAAAGTTTGGAAATTGCAGTGGCATTTCTCAGAAACACCAGATTTGGAGTGGCATTTACCAAATTAACCCAAAACAAAAATAACTAGGTGAGCTGCTGGGTCCCTGGTGTCAGCCGCTCGTTGTGCAATTATCTCGTTTATTCACTACGTTGACAATGGCATGTGACCCAGATGTCAGAAATCCATTAGGAGGAGCCATTTTTTATTGGCTTGAAATAAGGAGGCACTTGCTCGCGTACTGCCATGACCTTGGCGGGTCCCTGCTGTCATCCTCTTCACGTACAATCATCTCCTGATTGTGTACGCATCAACTTGGTAGGCCCACAAGTCAGCCTCTAAACCCGTGGAGGACAAATACAACCCATTTAAAAAAAATAACAGCCCATTCCATACGTTCAAACGGAAAGTTCAACATTATGAGCAAAGTAACAGGTCTGATCCACATATAGAGTACTGAACTTCCACGTTGACAACCATCATAGCCAAGTTAACTATCTACTCCCATGTAACGCCCCGAGACCGAAGCTCCAGACGCCTTCCATATATTTCGTGTTCGGCGTGTGTTTTATTTGTGTGTTGCATTCATCATCGCATCTTTTGCATTGCATCGGCACTCTGTTGCCGTCATTGTTTTCAAACTTGCATCCGCTCGTAGTTGCCGTGTCGCCCCTTGCGTTCGTTGACCATTCTGAGTCTAACCGGATTTTCGATTCTCTCTTGTCTGACCGTTTGACCCTCTCTGCACAACCACCCACCCCCTCGCGCGCGTCCGAAAGTTGTCCCGTACCCGAATAGGTTTGTTGTTACCGTTGGATTCGGATCATCCCCAAACATCTACAAAACATCACCGTTTTCTTCATTGGACTTCCTAAACTATATTTTCTCAGCCGTCCGATTTTAATCAGATGTACCCCTTTTTTCCCTATATAAAGACCCCTAATCTAAATATGGACAAACCCTAACTTCTAGGGAGATGTCCCATCCATCCTCCTACCCGCCGCCACTCTCTACCAAATCCCCCTCGGGATCCATCGAGCCAACCAGCCACCACCGACCCTCTTCCTTGGATCCATCTCCTCTCGATCCACCTCGGGATCCCCTTCTCCTCGTTCCTCCACCCACCAACAGGACCCCGAGCAGCCAATCCACCCCTCGCCGAGCCTCCGAGCAGCAGCCGCCTCCCCGTGCGCGCCGTCACCTGTTCGTCCTCGATGGATCCGCGAAGCCGCCCGTTCGGGACCTCGTCAGCCTCCTGCTCCTTCGCAGCCCCGCGTCTCGCGCCATGGACGCCCGTGCGAGCTTCCAGTGCCGCCTCGTCCTTGCTCCACCACCATCTCGGGCAAGTTCGGCACTTCCCCAATCCATTCAGGCCAGTCCTGGCCCTTTCCCTCGTCGGATCCGGGGATTTCCCCTCGCTCCCATCTGCTGGCTGACCTCCTCTGCATCTCGTGCCAGGGAGGCAACGCTCGAGCCCTGTTCGTCTCCAGGTCGTCGTTCCTCCTCCTCCCGTCCTTCTCCTGCTCGCCTTCTCTCTGCTTCCCTTCATCTTTTCCCTCTCTGAATCCTCTCTCTGTCTTTTCCTTCTTCAGGAAACAGCAACAGCCACCGCCCTCCTTGGAGCTCCCATGGCCGACGCCTCAAACTTGTCTCCGTCGGATCCGCGCCCGCGTCCTGTTCCTGGTCGCCTCCACCTGGATCCGTTCCACCTCGCCTCGCCGTCCCCATCCTCAAGTCCGGCCGTGGTCATCGCCCCCTGCATCCTCTGCTTCGAGCAGGAGGATGACCGCATGTCCGCGCGCGTTGACCTCCCCTGCCGCTCCTAGCTCCTGGAAGGCCCAGCCGCCTCTCCGCTTCCGGCCCGAGAGCCCGATGTGAGCAGCCACCCAAACCTGTTGCACTGTTGGGCCAGTTAGATTCGGCCCAGTTCTTGTTTTTTTCCCTCCGGCGATTTTAGTAATTATCCGAGGATTTACAGTTTTGCAGAAAAACCCTTGATGTTCATGCATTAATAATTAATGAACCGTGCAGCTTTTGTAAATAATTTATATATGAAAAATGTCTAGAATTTCATCTAGTTTAATTATATGCCACTTTCACCCATGTTAAAAATTGTTTAAAATGTTGTTTGATTAATTTTGCTCGAATAATATGTTTAAATGATTTATTTCATAACTAATTAACCGTAACTCGGATTTTAATAAACTTTATATGTAAATGGGGTAGAAAAATGCCTAGTTTAACATGGTGCACTTCATTTTGCTGTTTAACTACATTAAAATTGCGTTTATGGCAGAACAGTACCAAATCAAAATATGCACATGAGGATTTTCCGGAATTGTTGTTCGTTGTTCCGGCCTCATTTAAACTTGACTAAATAGTTAGTTTACTTATGTTTCACCTCTTGCCATGTTTAACAACATTTAATATTGTTGGGCACATAAATGAGAGAGAACTAAATAATTGATGTGGTGTTTCGAAAATATGCAACTCGTTGCATATTGAGCTCCACTTAATTTGTAGTGTTGTTTGTTGCACTTTGCCATGCCATGTCTCATTAAACCGGACATGCATCATACTTGATTGTGCATCATGCCATGTTTCTGTGATGGTTGTTTACTATGTTGTTTGTTTCTTTCCGGGTTGCTTCTCTCGTTAGCTTCGGTTTCGTTCCGGAGTTGTGAGGATTCGTTTGACTACGTCCGTTTGTCTTCTTCATGGACTCGTTCTTCTTCCTTGCGGGATCTCAGGCAAGATGACCATACCCTCGAAATCACTTCTATCTTTGCTTGCTAGCTGTTCGCTCTATTGCTATGCCACACTACCTACCACTTGCTTATCAAGCCTCCCAAATTGCCATGAACCTCTAACATTTTTCACCCTTCCTAGCAAAACGTTGTTTGGCTATGTTACCGCGTTTGCTCGGCCCCTCTTATAGCGTTGTTAGTTGCAGGTGAAGATGGAGTTTGTTCCTTGTTGGAACATGGATTTTATGAACTCTATTGGGATATCACAATATCTCTTATTTAATTAATGTATCTATATACTTGGTAAAGGGTGGAAGGCTCGGCCTTATGCCTGGTGTTTTGTTCCACTCTTGCCGCCCCTAGTTTCCATCATACCGGTGTTATGTTCCTTGATTTTGCGTTCCTTACGCGGTTGGGTGGTTTATGGGACCCCCTTGACAGTTCGCTTTGAATAAAACTCCTCCAGCAAGGCCCAACCTTGGTTTTACCATTTGCCTACCTAAGCCTTTTTCCCTTCGGTTCTGCAGACTCAAGGGTCATCTTTATTTTAAACCCCCGGGCCAGTGCTCCTCTGAGTGTTGGTCCAACCTGTCAGTCTCCGGTGGCCACCAGGGGCAACTCCGGGCTCGCCTATCAGAAGCTTGGACAATCCGGTGTGCCCTGAGAACAAGATATGTGCAGCCACTATCGGGATTTGTTGGCACATTCGGGCGGCTTTGCTGGTCTTGTTTTACCATTGTCGAAATGTCTTGTAAACTTGGATTCTGAGACTGATCGGGTCTTCCCGGGAGAAGGTTTATCCTTCGTTGACCGTGAGAGCTTATAATGGGCTAAGTTGGGACACCCCTGCAGGGTATAAACTTTCGAGAGCCGTGCCCGCGGTTATGTGGCAGATGGGAATTTGTTAATGTCCGGTTGTAGAGAACTTGACACTCGACTTAATTAAAATGCACCGACCGCGTGTGTAGCCGTGATGGTCTCTTTTCGGCAGAGTCCGGGAAGTGAACACGGTTTCTGGGTTATGTTTGACGTAAGTAGGAGTTCAGGATCACTTCTTGATCATTACTAGCTGGCGACCATTCCATTGCTCCTCTTCTCGCTCTTATTTGCGTATGTTAGCCACCATATATGCTTAGTGCCTGCTGCAGCTCCACCTTATTACACCATCCTTTCCTATAAGCTTAAATAGTCTTGATCTCGCGGGTGTGAGATTGCTGAGTCCTCGCGACTCACAGATACTTCCAAAACAGTTGCAGGTGCCGATGATGCCAGTGCAGGTGACGCAACCGAGCTCAAGTGGGAGCTCGATAAAGATCTTGTTAGTTGTGTTGTTTCTTTTCATGTTGATCAGTAGTGGAGCCCAGTTGGGACGATCGGGGATCTAGCAGTTGGGTTGTCTTCTTTTATTTTGGTTCCGTAGTCGGACCTATGTGTGTATCTTGAATGTTGTATGATTTCATTTAAGTATTGTGTGAAGTGGCGATTGTAAGCCAACTCTCTTTATCCCTTTCTTGTTCATTACATGGGATTGTGTGAAGATGACCCTTCTTGCGACAAAATCTACAATGCGGTTATGCCTCTAAGTCGTGCCTCGACACGTGGGAGATATAGCCGCATCGTGGGCGTTACAATATATCTCACCCAAACTAACAATACCTAGATCCAGCTGTATCCATCCTTCAACACATAACCAAGAAACCTTCGGAAATCATTTACCTCAACCTTCGAAAAGCATCCGTTATACTAGTTATGGCAATACTCCCGAACTCCCGCCCTTTTATTCAAGGATTCGGATTTCTTAATCAAGTATCATTTTATTGATGGAAGCCTCTCCATCCTTTTCCGTCAATGTTCTTATCCGGTGATTTCCCAGGAAGATACTAACGGAGCTTCAAGTTTATTATTCTTCGTTCTTTTGCTTTTCCGGTGGACTAAATTCAAGCCTTCAATGTTGGTCACATTCCTTTCCTTGTTTCAAATGTTTTTCTCGTACCGGTGCACCTCTTAATCTTCTACTTCTCGCTATTCAATTGTTCCGGAGTGATGATGATATCTCTGAAGATTCGTGTTTCCACTCCGCATCAATTCTAACTATTTCGAGGTTGTTACCTCATTCAAGCCATTTAATTCAACCGGTGCAATCTCATTTTCAAGTAATCATTTCAACGGTGTTTCTTTTGAGTGGGCCCTAACCCACAGGTTATTTTTCCAGGATCTTACCTGACTCATCTAATTCTTTTCGGAGCTATTCCTAAATTCTTTTCGAAGTTTGACGTAAGAATGATTTATCATCAGTCATATTTCTTTCTCCAAGATCTTTCAAATTCTTTTCATCGTTGGTACAACCTTTCTAATTTTCATCCCGGAGTATCTCAACAATTCATGGTGGTGTTTCTCGTCGTCATTCTCAACATTAGAAGACCGAAGAAGAATTTCTCTTGAATCTTTGTCCGTTCTCTTGAAGATTCATGGTTCTTACTTGTTGCCATCCTCTCAAATTGTTTCCAATCGCGCAATTCTTTTCTTACCCATCCGGAGCATTTCAGAGTTGTTTTCATTTCTTGATCATCCAAAGGCCATCATTTCAGAAGATTTCTTCGTTCTAAGTTTTCAGCTTCGTTCTCCAATTATTATAAATTGATGGCTCTTCGTTCATCTCCATATTCTCCTAGTGCATCGTTCAAGTATCCTGTAGTCAGCTCGTGATCTATTCGTTCTCATGTATCAAATTCCCTCGAGTATTTTCGCGCGCTCTTTAATTCTTACGATGATTCGTTCTCTTTTCTTCATTCATTTTCAATTCTTACAGTGGTTCGTTCAAGATTCCTTTTCATATGTCCTCATATTAATGTATTCGTTGTTTCAATCCTACTGGTGGTCCCATCAAGACCTTCTCAAGTTTGCGCTATATCTCTCTTAATCCTTTCTACGGGAATAAGTAGTATGCCAAATCCGTTGCTTGTCATCAATTTATATTGGTGAAGGATACGCACAACATAATTCTTGTTCTTGTTTCATCCAAGTGATTAATTCCTTCTTCCGGAGTTCGTTCATGTTATCAAATTCTAGGTTCCAAGTTGTTCATCTTTTCTTTCCGGAGCTCCAAGTTATTTCAATTATACCATTTCAAAGCTTCATCTAATCATTGCAAGGCTTCTCCCGGAGTTCTTTTCAACTTTCCCTTTCGTTTGATCATTCTTTTATTATCGGAGTTCTTCATGGAGGCTCTACATGGTGGTTCATCAAGGATTCTTTTCATTCTTCAATTGTTCTTCAAGATTTCTCTTGGAGTCAAGATACGCCAAGCTATACTCTAAAATAAACATGGTGCTCAACACATGTTTGTTTTGAGAAGTTCAAGCATTCTTCATCTTGCATTCCGAAGTGCAATTCTTTCTCTTATCTTTTGAGGTGGTGTTATGTCATTCTTGACAATTTGAGTTCGCGTTTCACGATTCACATGTTGTCAAGAATGAGATATTTTAAATCCACCAATCTCTTCGTTGGATCTATCTTGTGTCATGTTTCACCTAAAGCCTTCCCTAAGGAATGTTTCTATTATGGTGCTTATCAATGATCCAAGTTTTCTCCTATCCTCTCGGCGAGAGAAGATTTCATCTCTTCGTTGATCTCAAGCAAGCAATTGTTTTCGTTAGTGGAAATTTTTTTACCTCATGTTTTGAGATGTCTCCATAAGCCCACGAGGATCATATCCTTTTGTTGTTGGTTTTTTCCAACAACTCCGTTATAACCTTCTTGGAAGGATGCTTTCCAAGCTCATTTGTGGCAGAAGTTGTCATTTTCTTCTCCGCTATCTTATTCCGACGATCTATCTTCTATTCGTTTTCCGGAGGCTTTGTGATGTTGCTCTCTTCGACCAATCATCTTGTTTTGTCAAGATCATGTAATTTTTCCTTTCTTATCCGTTTAGCCGGGGTGTCGTGTTTTCATTCGAGTTCTCTCTTCTTATCAAGTTTTGCCTCCCTTCTCAACCGGAGTGCTGTCTGAAATCTTTCTTACCCCTTGTGCCATTCTTTCATTAGTTACGGAGGTAGTGTGTTGGTATATTCATCGAGTATCCTCTCATCTTGTCGAGATCATGTTCAATTCCTTCCATTTTCAGTCGGAGTGCTGCCCAAATTACATCATTCTCATTCCTTCTTTATCTTGTTTTAACCGGAGTGTTGTGTCTATCATTCCTCTTCTAACCGGAGTCTCACCCAAGTGCTTTCATTTTGCCAAGTCCGTATTCTACCCCTTCCATTTTCCAACCGGAGCATTATCGTAATTGATCTTTATCGTTCCTTATACATCTCGTTTCAACCGGAGTGCTTGCTTGTACTTCTTGTCCATCTTAACCATTTTTGTTTGTTTTTCAACCTACAAGGTTCTTGTAATGGTCCTTGTTCCTCTTGCTGAACGGAGTGTTGTAAATTTTGTTCACCTCCGTCGTGTCATTTTTTCAAGCTTTGCGACCTCTCAAGGTTCTTTGGTTTCTCTCGTTTATCAAAGAAGCAATTTGTTTTACCTCTTCCTCTCCCATTTTTCTCCGGTGCCATCCTAGATCTCGGGACGAGATCCTCTCGTAGTGGTGGAGTGTTGTAACGCCCCGAGACCGACGCTCCAGACGCCTTCCATATATTTCGTGTTCGGCGTGTGTTTTATTTGTGTGTTGCATTCATCATCGCATCTTTTGCATTGCATCGGCACTCTGTTGCCGTCATTGTTTTCAAACTTGCATCCGCTCGTAGTTGCCGCGTCGCGCCTTGCGTTCGTTGACCATTCTGAGTCTAACCGGATTTTCGATTCTCTCTTGTCTGACCGTTTGACCCTCTCAGCACAACCACCCACCCCCTCGCGCGCGTCCGAAAGTTGTCCCGTACCTGAACAGGTTTGTTGTTACCGTTGGATTCGGATCATCCCCAAACATCTACAAAACATCACCGTTTTCTTCATTGGACTTCCTAAACTATATTTTCTCAGCCGTCCGATTTTAATCAGATGTACCCCTTTTTTCCCTATATAAAGACCCCTAATCTAAATATGGACAAACCCTAACTTCTAGGGAGATGTCCCATCCATCCTCCTACCCGCCGCCACTCTCTACCAAATCCCCCTCGGGATCCATCGAGCCAACCAGCCACCACCGACCCTCTTCCTTGGATCCATCTCCTCTCGATCCACCTCGGGATCCCCTTCTCCTCGTTCCTCCACCCACCAAAAGGACCCCGAGCAGCCAATCCACCCCTCGCCGAGCCTCCGAGCAGCAGCCGCCTCCCCGTGCGCGCCGTCACCCGTTCGTCCCCGATGGATCCGCAAAGCCGCCCGTTCGGGACCTCGTCAGCCTCCTGCTCCTTCGCCGCCCCGCGTCCCGCGCCATGGACGCCCGTGCGAGCTTCCAGTGCCGCCTCATCCTTGCTCCACCACCATCTCAGGCAAGTTCGGCACTTCCCCGACCCATTCAGGCCAGTCCTGGCCCTTTCCCTCGTCGGATCCGGGGATTTCCCCTCGCTCCCATCTGCTGGCTGACCTCCTCTGCATCTCGTGCCAAGGAGGCAACGCTCGAGCCCTGTTCGTCTCCAGGTCGTCGTGCCTCCTCCTCCCGTCCTTCTCCTGCTCGCCTTCTCTCTGCTTCCCTTCATCTTTTCCCTCTCTGAATCCTCTCTCTGTCTTTTCCTTCTTCCAGAAACAGCAACAGCCACCGCCCTCCTTGGAGCTCCCATGGCCGACGCCTCAAACTTGTCTCCGTCGGATCCGCGCCCGCGTCCTGTTCCTGGTCGCCTCCACCTGGATCCGTTCCACCTCGCCTCGCTGTCCCCGTCCTCAAGTCCGGCCGTGGTCATCGCCCCCTGCATCCTCTGCTTCGAGCAGGAGGATGACCGCATGTCCGCGCGCGTTGACCTCCGCTGCCGCTCCTAGCTCCTGGAAGGCCCAGCCGCCTCTCCGCTTCCGGCCCGAGAGCCCGATGTGAGCAGCCACCCAAACCTGTTGCACTGTTGGGCCAGTTAGATTCGGCCCAGTTCTTGTTTTTTTCCCTCCGGCGATTTTAGTAATTATCCGAGGATTTACAGTTTTGCAGAAAAACCCTTGATGTTCATGCATTAATAATTAATGAACCGTGCAGCTTTTGTAAATAATTTATATATGAAAAATGTCTAGAATTTCATCTAGTTTAATTATATGCCACTTTCACCCATGTTAAAAATTGTTTAAAATGTTGTTTGATTAATTTTGCTCGAATAATATGTTTAAATGATTTATTTCATAACTAATTAACCGTAACTCGGATTTTAATAAACTTTATATGTAAATGGGGTAGAAAAATGCCTAGTTTAACATGGTGCACTTCATTTTGCTGTTTAACTACATTAAAATTGCGTTTATGGCAGAACAGTACCAAATCAAAATATGCACATGAGGATTTTCCGGAATTGTTGTTCGTTGTTCCGGCCTCATTTAAACTTGCCTAAATAGTTAGTTTACTTATGTTTCACCTCTTGCCATGTTTAACAACATTTAATATTGTTGGGCACATAAATGAGAGAGAACTAAATAATTGATGTGGTGTTTCGTCAATATGCAACTCGTTGCATATTGAGCTCCACTTAATTTGTAGTGTTGTTTGTTGCACTTTGCCATGCCATGCCTCATTAAGCCGGACATGCATCATACTTGATTGTGCATCATGCCATGTTTCTGTGATGGTTGTTTACTATGTTGTTTGTTTCTTTCCGGGTTGCTTCTCTCGTTACCTTCGGTTTCGTTCCGGAGTTGTGAGGATTCGTTCGACTACGTCCGTTTGTCTTCTTCATGGACTCGTTCTTCTTCCTTGCGGGATCTCAGGCAAGATGACCATACCCTCGAAATCACTTCTATCTTTGCTTGCTAGCTGTTCGCTCTATTGCTATGCCACACTACCTACCACTTGCTTATCAAGCCTCCCAAATTGCCATGAACCTCTAACATTTGTCACCCTTCCTAGCAAACCGTTGTTTGGCTATGTTACCGCGTTTGCTCAGCCCCTCTTATAGCGTTGTTAGTTGCAGGTGAAGATGGAGGTTGTTCCTTGTTGGAACATGGATTTTATGAACTCTGTTGGGATATCACAATATCTCTTATTTAACTAATGCATCTATATACTTGGTAAAGTGTGGAAGGCTCGGCCTTATGCCTGGTGTTTTGTTCCACTCTTGCCGCCCCTAGTTTCCGTCATACCGGTGTTATGTTCCTTGATTTTGCGTTCCTTACGCGGTTGGGTGATTTATGGGACCCCCTTGACAGTTCGCTTTGAATGAAACTCCTCCAGCAAGGCCCAACCTTGGTTTTACCATTTGCCTACCTAAGCCTTTTTCCCTTGGGTTCTGCAGACTCAAGGGTCATCTTTATTTTAAACCCCCAGGCCAGTGCTCCTCTGAGTGTTGGTCCAACCTGTCAGTCGCCGGTGGCCACCAGGGGCAACTCTGGGCTCGCCTATCGGGATTTGTCGGCACATTCGGGCGGCTTTGCTGGTCTTGTTTTACCATTGTCGAAATGTCTTGTAAACCGGGATTCCGAGACTGATCGGGTCTTCTCGGGAGAAGGTTTATCCTTCGTTGACCGTGAGAGCTTATAATGGGCTAAGTTGGGACACCCCTGCAGGGTATAAACTTTCGAGAGCCGTGCCCGCGGTTATGTGGCAGATGGGAATTGGTTAATGTCCGGTTGTAGAGAACTTGACACTCGACTTAATTAAAATGCACCGACCGCGTGTGTAGCCGTGATGGTCTCTTTTCGGCGGAGTCCAGGAAGTGAACACGGTTTCTGGGTTATGTTTGACGTAAGTAGGAGTTCAGGATCACTTCTTGATCATTACTAGCTGGCGACCGTTCCATTGCTCCTCTTCTCGCTCTTATTTGCGTATGTTAGCCACCATATATGCTTAGTGCCTGCTGCAGCTCCACCTTATTACACCATCCTTTCCTATAAGCTTAAATAGTCTTGATCTCGCGGGTGTGAGATTGCTGAGTCCTCGCGACTCACAGATACTTCCAAAACAGTTGCAGGTGCCGATGATGCCAGTGCAGGTGACGCAACCGAGCTCAAGTGGGAGCTCGATGAATATCTTGTTCGTTGTGTTGTTTCTTTTCATGTTGATCAGTAGTGGAGCCCAGTTGGGACGATCGGGGATCTAGCAGTTGGGTTGTCTTCTTTTATTTTGGTTCCGTAGTCGGACCTATGTGTGTATATTGAATGTTGTATGATTTCATTTAAGTATTGTGTGAAGTGGCGATTGTAAGCCAACTCTCTTTATCCCATTCTTGTTCATTACAAGGGATTGTGTGAAGATGACCCTTCTTGCGACAAAACCTACAATGCGGTTATGCCTCTAAGTCGTGCCTCGACACGTGGGAGATATAGCCGCATCGTGGGCGTTACAATATATCTCACCCAAACTAACAATACCTAGATCCAGCTGTATCCATCCTTCAACACATAACCAAGAAACCTTCGGAAATCATTTACCTCAACCTTCGAAAAGCATCCGTTATACTAGTTATGGCAATACTCCCGAACTCCCGCCCTTTTATTCAAGGATTCGGATTTCTTAATCAAGTATCATTTTATTGATGGAAGCCTCTCCATCCTTTTCCGTCAATGTTCTTATCCGGTGATTTCCCAGGAACATACTAACGGAGCTTCAAGTTTATTATTCTTCGTTCTTTTTCTTCTCCGGTGGACTAAATTCAAGCCTTCAATGTTGGTCACATTCCTTTCCTTGTTTCAAATGTTTTTTCGTACCGGTGCACCTCTTAATCTTCTAATTCTCGCTATTCAATTGTTCCGGAGTGATGAAGATATCTTTGAAGATTCGTGTTTCCACTCCGCATCAATTCTAACTATTTCGAGGTTGTTACCTCATTCAAGCCATTTAATTCAACCGATGCAATCTCATTTTCAAGTAATCATTTCAACGGTGTTTCTTTTGAGTGGGCCCTAACCCACAGGTTATTTTTCCAGGATCTTACCTGACTCATCTAATTCTTTTCGGAGCTATTCCTAAATTCTTTTCGAAGTTTGACGTAAGAATGATTTATCATCAGTCATATTTCTTTCTCCAAGATCTTTCAAATTCTTTTCATCGTTGGTTCAACCTTTCTAATTTTCATCCCGGTGTATCTCAACAATTCATGGTGGTGTTTCTCGTCGTCATTCTCAACATTTGAAGACCGAAGAAGAATTTCTCTTGAATCTTGGTCCATTTTCTTGAAGATTCATGGTTCTTACTTGTTGCCATCCTCTCAAATTGTTTCCAATCGCGCAATTCTTTTCTTACCCATCCGGAGCATTTCAGAGTTGTTTTCATTTCTTGATCATCCAAAGGCCATCATTTCAGAAGATTTCTTCGTTCTAAGTTTTTCAAATGAAGTGCATGCAATGCCATGCCATGCAGTCCGTGAAGTGACTTTCCAATCTTTCTGTGTCTATTTTCAAATGGCATTGCATGCAGTGACTATACTATTCCCTTGTGCGGTTCAACCAAAATTGCGGTCACTTTGTGTGTTTGCCAAATAGCAGCGGGCAGACATCTCTGTCTGCACAAATATCAAGCAGCTAGTAAACATATACCCCACCTTGTATTTTCGGTTTAAACATGTCTCTTCCGCTTAGCATCTGTCATGTTTTGCACTGGACAATTTGATACAGTCATGTTTTGCCCTGGACAATTTCATACTGAATTGATTTGCTTGTTCAGAGCAGAAATATAGCGCCTATTCTTCATCAGACCAAGGATATCCATGTTCGGAGTGATGGAAGAGGTGAAATCGATACAACCGAAATTGAGCATCCAATCATTGAATCCTGTCCTGCACCTCCAATGTAGATCCACCCTGCCAATAAATTCACATGCAAACCACCAGTATTACTATCTAATGACAGTACAAAAAGAGTAGCAAGATAGTAGAAAACCATGTACCTTCTTAATGAACAACTCATAGTGACACCAATTGGATATAAAGGTTTGGAAGAAAACATGCTCCTAATGTTGAACCAGTTGGACTTTTTGTGCAGTTCCACTAAAATCGAGCATCCCTGTTTGAATAGATATTGAAAGTGTGATTACTATAAAGTGGCACTAGTTGAAGCATAGACTCACAAATATAAGCATTCCAATTTATTAATGGGAAAAGGTAGCAAGACTGTTTCTAACCACCTGTTTGAAGGAATAAATAAGGCAACAACGGCTGATGTCAGAAAGGCATATATAGTTCTTTCTGAAAGAATGATCGATTCCTGACCTTTCCTCTTCTTTTAAGCATATTTTGTGCAGTTCAACTAAAATAAAATGCCATCACCGCCTTGACAATTCAGTGACACTGTACAAAAGGAAATGACTTAACATTACATCATGATGTCAGGTATGTAGTCGACAGGCATTAGAGACAAACTTACAGACCTCCTCCGATAACATAATGAACATTAATTTTAACAAAGGTGTGACTAGCTTTACCGGGATAATTTGAGTGAACTCTACACCCTCTGTTCCTTAATATAAGACGTTTTCGCGGTTCTGTTTAAAGTACCCAAACGTCTACTCCCTCCGTTCCTAAATATTTGTCTTTCTAGAGATTTCAACAAGTGACTACATACAGAGCAAAATGAGTGAATCTACACTCTAAAATATGTCTAATACATCCGTATGTGGTAGTCCATTTGAAATGTCTAAAAAGACAAATATTTAGGAACGGAGGGAGTAGTATTTAGAAAAACAGGTAGTAGTTTTGTTGAGCACATATCTGGGAAAGCTTGCCACACTTTATTTATGTCCATACGCTAATGCAACACCATTCAAAATTTCGAATACTACAAATATACACTAATCCAGTGGCTAGTGCAATAGTAGAGTAGTTATTTTATTACAGGGTACAGTACAATGGTTTTACTGAACAGATTTCAATAAACTCTGGCACTGGAAGATTTCTATAAGAATTAACAATACAAAATGTAAAGGTAACACGTTTCAGCATTGGTATACTAGTTGTGCAAGAGCATTAAACAAAATACAAAAGTCCGAAGGTAACTAGCATTATTAACTAATGACAGTATAAAAAAATTGCAAACCATGTACCTCCAAGGTAAATATCATTTCGAACTCGGGGGGACCTTAAAAATTGCTATCCCAATCTTGATAATCGATCAAACATAAAAACTTGATCGAACGAATCAAGAGAACAGCCGGAGGAGGAGGTGCCCATTCTTGACCTTTCCTCTTGTCTTCATAATTTTTTGTGCAGTTTAACCAAAATAAAATGACATCAGCGCCTTGGCATTTTGGTGACACTGTACAAAAAAATTAACTTATCTCATGAAAGTGAGGTATGTAATCTATAAGCATTAACAGTGCAAAAATCTGAAGGTAGTAACAAGTTTCATCATTGGTATACTGGCTGTGCAATAGCATTAGAATGCCTTAGCTGAAAAATCTTTAATACATCCACAATCAACAGCTAACCCTAAAATAATCCAGTGACATTAAATGGCATTGCTTAAATTTATCGGTGGCATTAGACTGAGTGCGGCATTAGTTAAATGTGGCATCACTTTAGCAGTAGCATTGCTTGACTTGACTGCTGGCGTTATACTAACAGCGAAAAAGTGACAATAAGAGCATGGGAGGCCCATTCGAACAGTGGGCGCACCAGTACGATGTACCTCCACGGACGCATAGAGTGGTGAGGGAGGTATGGTTGCTCAGAGCAACAAATATCCACGCAGCATATGTGGATTACGTCCCATTTTTGTTATGTTTAGCCACCTTTTTCCTATGTGAGGACAACAAACCGATCGACCTGGTCTCTCTATTGCATTGTCATGCCTTTCTACCCTTCTTCAACCAAGAGACACGAGACTCATTCCTTAGCTACTGATTTTCCCCTTTTCAACATAGATGCGGGTTCGATGCCTACTCTCTTGGACAGTACAGTCTCCCTTCCTTTCCTTATTCAACCCAGACATGGATTAGTCTGCATGAAGTAGGGTTTCCTTTAATAGTGCAAATTAAGGTTTTCGTCTGCGTGACCAGCAGAGTAGAGGACAGCAAATTGGGAAGATGGTGGAGTGGAAAAAGATCCACATGCAACGACATGGCAGATGGGGCAATAGAACAAGGGTATGGTTCGAAAAGAGGTAGCATACCTGAGGGTCGGCGGGAAGTGGCTTGGGGACGGAGGCCATCCCGCGCGGGCGCTAGGTCTGAGAGGACGGCCTTGTCGTCAGTGCGTGACCTCGCTCACCGACGATGAGTGCGTCAACGCTGCACGTCCTTTTCTTCCCCGACGGATCTGTGACCACCGGTGAGGAGGGAGAGAGAGGTCATCTTTTTTACATCTGGAGAGAGGGTGATAGTGTGAGAAGCAAGTGGGCAGCCCTTAGCAAGAAAGCTCTGAAGCTCCAGCATATATATCTTTTTTATACTACTAGTACTAGAGGTGGAGTAGTGGTAGAGTAGTTTATATTTTCAAAACTGAACGGCATGCCATTAAAAAAATAAAGTCGAGAAATAATGCGGCACCTCGGGCCAACGCGGCCAGATCGCATTTTGCACGAGAAATTAACACCATGTTTCATTGACATGTGGTCCCGTTCCAACATGTCAGTGAGACGACGGCGAGTCCTTTCGTACAATTTCCGAAAGGACGTGTAGGCCGGGGCACCTCTTCGTGTACCGTGGCAAACTGG
>NW_025225582.1:0-11815 GCF_018294505.1 Triticum aestivum
TTGCCTCTTATTGCTTTCAAGTTTTTTTCTCATGTCAACATAGAACAACAGGAGTGTTGTGTGATTTTTTTGTGATTTTTCGGGGTTCGTTTGGACATTTTTATGCATTAACTTAGTTTTCAATGCTTTTATGTGCATAATTCAAATATGAACTAAATGCGCATGCTCCAGTGCATATAAATTCATTGAAAAATAAAATCTATGTCCTTGGGTGCATGCTTAGGTCCCATGCAAGAAAATGGAATGAATTTCAAACACCAGCGCACCGTTGATTGCCGGCAAAACAGTGAGATGCCTGGTTTTTAAATTCTAGTAAATCCAAAACTCGTCTGAAATTCATGAAACTTGGCATGCTATCATGGAGCGGCATCAACATACTGTGGTACAAATTTTGTCCATTTGGGGCAGGTTTGGGTATATGCTTCTCACAAACCGGAGCTTCTCACAACAAGCATGATAGTTTTCGGTAGGAAACGTGCCACCTTTGGGGATGAAACGATATCCGTTGCCTCTTATTGCTTTCAAGTTTTTTTCTCATGTCAACATAGAACAACAGGAGTGTTGTGTGATTTTTTGTGATTTTTCGGGGTTCGTTTGGACATTTTTATGCATTAACTGAGTTTTCAATGCTTTTATGTGCATAATTCAAATATGAACTAAATGCGCATGCTCCAGTGCATATAAATTCATTGAAAAATAAAATCTATGTCCTTGGGTGCATGCTTAGGTCCCATGCAAGAAAATGGAATGAATTTCAAACACCAGCGCACCGTTGATTGCCGGCAAAACAGTGAGATGCCTGGTTTTTAAATTCTAGTAAATCCTAAACTCGTCTGAAATTCATGAAACTTGGCATGCTATCATGGAGCGGCATGAACATGCCGTGGTACAAATTTTGTCCCATTTGGGGCAGGTTTGGGTATATGCTTCTCACAAAGCAGAGCTTCTCACAATAAGCATGATGGTTTTCGGTAGGGAACGTCCAACCTTTGGGGACGAAACGATATCCATTGCCTCTTATTGGTTTCAAGTTTTTTTCTCGTGTCAACATAGAACAACAGGAGTATTGTGTGAATTTTTGTGATTTTTCAGGGTTCGTTTGGACATTTTTATGCATTTAGTTAGTTTTCAATGCATTTATGTGCATAATTTAAATTTGAACTACATGCGCATGCTCCAATGCATATAAATTCATTGAAAAATCAAATCTTTGTCCTTGGGTGCATGCTTAGGTCCCATGCAAGAAATGGGAAACACCATGGCACCGTTGATTGCCGGCAAAACAGTGAGATGCCTGGTTTTTTAATTCTAGTAAATCCTAAACTCGTCTGAAATTCATGAAACTTGGCATGCTATCATGGAGCGGCATCAACATACTGTGGTACAAATTTTGCCCATTTGGGGCAGGTTTGGGTATATGCTTCTCACAAACCGGAGCTTCTCACAACAAGCATGATGGTTTTCGGTAGGGAACGTACCACCTTTGGGGACGAAACGATATCCATTGCCTCTTATTGCTTTCAAGTTTTTTTTCATGTCAACATAGAACAACAGGAGTGTTGTGTGATTTTTTCTGAGTTTTCAGGGTTCGTTTGGACATTTTTATGCATTAACTGAGTTTTCAATTCATTTATGTGCATAATTCAAATATGAACTAAATGTGCATGCTCCAGTGCATATAAATTCGTTGAGAAATAAAATCTATCTCCTTGGGTGCATGCTTAGGTCCCATGCAAGAAAATGCAATGAATTTCAAACACCAGCGCACTGTTGATTGCCGGCAAAACAGTGAGTTGCCTGGTTTTTAAATTCTAGTAAATCCAAAACTCGTCTGAAATTCATGAAACTTGGCATGCTTTCATGGAGCGGCATGAACATGCCGTGGTACAAATTTTGTCCCACTCGGGGCAGGTTTGGGTATATGCTTCTCACACACAAGAGCTTCTCACAACAAGCATGATGGTTTTCGGTAGGGAACGTCCCACCTTTGGGGACGAAACGATATCCATTGCCTCTTATTGCTTTCAAGCTTTTTTCACGTGTCAACATAGAACAACAGCAGTGTTGTGTGATTTTTCAGGGTTCGTTTGGGCATTTTTATGCATTAACTGAGTTTTCAATGCATTTATGTGCATAATTCAAATTTGAACTACATGCGCATGCTCCAGTGCATACAAATTCATTGAAAAATCAAATCTTTGTCCTTGGGTGCATGCTTAGGTCCCATGCAAGAAATGGGAATGAATTTCAAACACCATGGAAGCGTTGATTGTCGGCAAAACAGTGAGATGCCTGGTTTTTAAATTCTATTAAATCCAAAAGAAATTCACGAGACTTGGCATGCTATCATGGAGCGGCATCAACATGCCGTGGTACAAATTTTGTCCCATTTGGGGCAGGTTTGGGTATATGCTTCTCACAAACCAGAGCTTCTCACCACAAGCATGATGGTTTTCGGTAGGGAACGTCCCACCTTTGGGGACGAAACGATATCCATTGCCTCTTATTGCTTTCAAGTTTTTTTCTCGTGTCAACATAGAACAACAGGAGTGTTGTCTGAATTTTCGTGATTTTTCACGGTTCGTTTGGACATTTATATGCATTTACTGAGTTTTCAATGCATTTATGCGCATAATTCAAATTTGAACTACATGCGCATGCTCCAATGCATATAAATTCATTGAAAAATCAAATCTTTGTCCTTGGGTGCATGCTTAGGTCCCATGCAAGAAATGGGAATGAATTTCAAACACCATGGCACCGTTGATTGCCGGCAAAACAGTGAGATCCCTGGTTTTTTAATTCTAGTAAATCCTAAACTCGTCTGAAATTCATGAAACTTGGCATGCTATCATGGAGCGGCATCAACATACTGTGGTACAAATTTTGTCCATTTGGGGTAGGTTTGGGTATATGCTTCTCACAAACCGGAGCTTCTCACAACAAGCATGATGGTTTTCGGTAGGGAACGTGCCACCTTTGGGGATGAAACGATATCCATTGCCTCTTATTGCTTTCAAGTTTTTTTCTCATGTCAACATAGAACAACAGGAGTGTTGTGTGATTTTTTGTGATTTTTCGGGGTTCGTTTGGACATTTTTATGCATTAACTGAGTTTTCAATGCATTTATGTGCATAATTCAAATATGAACTAAATGTGCATGCTCCAGTGCATATAAATTCGTTGAAAAATAAAATCTATGTCCTTGGGTGCATGCTTAGGTCCCATGCATGAAAATGGAATGAATTTCAAACACCATGGCACCGTTGATTGTCGGCAAAACAGTGAGATGCCTGGTTTTTAAATTCTATTAAATCCAAAAGAAATTCACGAGACTTGGCATGCTATCATGGAGCGGCATCAACATGCCGTGGTACAAATTTTGTCCCATTTGGGGCAGGTTTCGGTCTATGCTTCTCACAAACTAGAGCTTCTCACAACAAGCATGATTGTTTTCGGTAGGGAACGTCCCACCTCTTGGGACGAAACGATATCCATTGCCTCTTATTGCTTTCAAGTTTTTTTCACGTGTCAACATAGAACAACAGGAGTGTTGTGTGATTTTTTGTGATTTTTCAGGGTTCGTTTGGGCATTTTTATGTATTAACTGAGTTTTCAATGCATTTATGTGCATAATTCAAATTTGAACTACATGCGCATGCTCCAGTGCATATAAATTCATTGAAAAATCAAATCCTTGTCCTCGGGTGCATGCTTAGGTCCCATGCAAGAAATGGGAATGAATTTCAAACACCATGGCACCGTTGATTGTCGGCAAAACAGTGAGATGCCTGGTTTTTAAATTCCATTCAATCCAAAAGAAATTCACGAGACTTGGCATGCTATCATGGAGCGGCATCAACATGCCGTGGTACAAATTTTATCCCATTTGGGGCAGGTTTGGGTATATGCTTCTCACAAACCAGAGCTTCTCACAACAAGCATGATGGTTTTTGGTAGGGAACGTCCCACCATTGGGGACGAAACGATATCCATTGCCTCTTATTGCTTTCATGTTTTTTTCACTTGTCAACATAGAACAACAGGAGTGTTCTGTGATTTTTTGGGGTTTGTTTGGACATTTTTATGCATTAACTGAGTTTTCAATGCATTTATGTGCATAATTCAAATTTGAACTACATGCACATGCTCAAGTGCATATAAATTCGCTGAAAATCAAATATTTGTCCTTGGTTGCATGCTTAGGTCCCACGCAAGTAATGGGAATGAATTTCAAACACCATCGCACCGTTGATTGCCGGCAAAACAGTGAGATGCTTGGTTTTTAAATTCTAGTAAATCCAAAACTCGTCTGAAATTCATGAAACTTGGCAAGCTATCACGGAGCGGCATCAACCTGCCATGGAACAAATTTTTTCCCATTTTGGGGCAGGTTTGGGTATATGCTTGTCAAAAACTAGAGCTTCTCACAACAAGCATGATGGTTTTCGGTAGGGAACGTCCCACCTTTGGGGACGAAACGATATCCATTGCCTCTTAATGCTTTCAAGTTTTTCTTGTGTCAACATAGAACAACAGGAGTGTTGTGTGAATTTTTGTGATTTTTCGGGGTTCGTTTGGACATTTTTATGCATTAACTTAGTTTTCAATGCATTTATGTTCATAATTCAAATTTGTACTACATGCGGATGCTCCAGTGCATATAAATTCATTGAAAATCAAATCTTTGTCCTTGGGTGCATGCTTAGGTCCCATGCAAGAAATGGGAATGAATTTCAAACACCATGGCACCGTTGGTTGTCGGCAAAATAGTGAGTTGCCTGGTTTTTTAATTCTATTAAATCCAAAAGAAATTCACGAGTCTTGGCATGCTATCATGGAGCGGCATCAACATGCCGTGGTACAAATTTTGTCCCATTTGGGGCAAGTTTGGGTATATGCTTCTCACAAACCAGAGCTTCTCACAACAAGCATGATGGTTTTTGGTAGGGAACGTCCCACCTTTGGAGACGAAACGATATCCATTGCCTCTTATTGCTATCAAGTTTTTTTCTCGTGTCAACACAGAACAACAGGAGTGTTGTGTGAATTTTTGTGAGTTTTCAATGCATTTATGTGCATAATTGAAATTTGAACTACATGCGCATGCTCCAATGCATATAAATTCATTGAAAAATTAAATCTTTGTCCTTGGGTGCATGCTTAGGTCCCATGCAAGAAATGGGAATGAATTTCAAACACCATGGCACCGTTGATTGCTGGCAAAACAGTGAGATGCCTGGTTTTTTAATTCTAGTAAATCCTAAATTCGTCTGAAATTCATGAAACTTGGCATGCTATCATGGAGCGGCATCAACATACTGTGGTAGAAATTTTGTCCATTTGGGGCAGGTTTGAGTATATGCTTCTCACAAACCGGAGCTTCTCACAACGAGCATGATGGTTTTCGGTAGCGAACGTGCCACCTTTGGGGACGAAACGATATCCATTGCCTCTTATTGCTTTCATGTTTTTTTCTGATGTCAACATAGAACAACAAGAGTGTTGTGTGATTTTTTGTGATTTTTCGGGGTTCGTTTGGACATTTTTATGCATTAACTGAGTTTTCAATGCATTTATGTGCATAATTCAAATATGAACTAAATGCGCATGCTCCAGTGCATATAAATTCGTTGAAAAATAAAATCTATGTCCTTGGGTGCATGCTTAGGTCCCATGCAAGAAAATGGAATGAATTTCAAACACAAGCGCACCGTTGATTGCCGGCAAAACAGTGAGATGCCTGGTTTTTAAATTCTAGTAAATCCAAAACTCGTCTGAAATTCATGAAACTTGGCATGTTTTCATGGAGCGGCATGAACAAGCCATGGTACAAATTTTGTCCCATTTGGGGCAGGTTTGGGTATATGCTTCTCACAAACCAGAGCTTCTCACAACAAGCATGATGGTTTTCGGTAGGGAACGTCCCACCTTTGGGGACGAAATGATATCCATTGCCTCTTATTGCTTTCAAGTTTTTTTCACGTGTCAACATAGAACAACAGGAGTGTTGTGTGATTTTTTGTGATTTTTCAGGGTTCGTTTGGGAATTTTTATGCATTAACTGAGTTTTCAATGCATTTATGTGCCTAATTCAAATTTGAACTACATGCGCATGCTCCAGTGCATATAAATTCATTGAAAAATCAAATCTTTGTCCTTGGGTGCAAGCTTAGGTCCCATGCAAAAAATGGGAATGAATTTCAAACACCATGGCACCGTTGATTGTCGGCAAAACAGTGAGATGCCTGGTTTTTAAATTCTATTAAATCCAAAAGAAATTCACGAGACTTGGCATGCTATCATGGAGCGGCATCAACATGCCGTGGTACAAATTTTGTCCCATTTGGGGCAGGTTTGGGTATATGCTTCTCATAAACCAGAGCTTCTCACAACAAGCATGATGGTTTTCGGTAGGGAACGTCCCACCTTTGGGGACGAAATGATATCCATTGCCTCTTATTGCTTTCAAGTTTTTATCACGTGTCAACATAGAACAACAGGAGTGTTGTGTGATTTTTTGTGATTTTTCAGGGTTCGTTTGGGCATTTTTATGCATTAACTGAGTTTTCAATGCATTTATGTGCATAATTCAAATTTGAACTACATGCGCATGCTCCAGTGCATATAAATTTATTGAAAAATCAAATCTTTGTCCTTGGGTGCATGCTTAGGTCCCATGCAAAAAATGGGAATGAATTTCAAACACCATGGTACCGTTGATTGTCGGCAAAACAGTGAGATGCCTGGTTTTTAAATTCTATTAAATCCAAAAGAAATTCACGAGACTTGGCATGCTATCATAGAGCGGCATCAACATGCCGTGGTACAAATTTTGTCCCATTTGGAGCAGGTTTGGGTATATGCTTCTCACAAACCAGAGCTTCTCACAACAAGCATGATGGTTTTCGGTAGGGAACGTCCCACCTTTGGGGACAAAACGATATCCATTGCCTCTTATTGCTTTCATGTTTTTTCTCATGTCAACATAGAACAACAGGAGTGTTGTGTGATTTTTTGTGATTTTTCAGGGTTCGTTTGGGCATTTTTATGTCTTAACTTAGTTTTCAATGCATTTACGTGCATAATTCAAATTGGAACTACATGCGCATGCTCCAGTGCATATAAATTCATTGAAAAATCAAATCTTTGTCCTTGGGTGCATGCTTAGGTCCCATGCAAGAAATGGGAATGAATTTCAAACACCATGGCACCGTTGATTGACGGCAAAACAGTGAGATGCCTGGTTTTTAAATTCTATTAAATCCAAAAGAAATTCACGAGACTTGGCATGCTATCATGGAGCGGGATCAACATGCCGTGGTACAAATTTTGTCCCATTTGGGGCAGGTTTGGGTATATGCTTCTCACAAACCAGAGCTTCTCACAACAAGCATGATGGTTTTCGGTAGGGAACGTCCCACCTGTGGGGACGAAACGATATCCATTCCCTCTTATTGCTTTCAAGTTTTTTTCTCGTGTCAACATAGAACAACAGGAGTGTTGTGTGAATTTTTGTGATTTTTCGGGGTTCGTTTGGACATTTTTATGCATTTACTTAGTTTTCAATGCATTTATGTGCACAATTCAAATTTGAACTACATGCGCATGCTCCAATGCATATAAATTCGTTGAAAAATCAAATCTTTGTCCTTGGGTGCATGCTTAGGTCCCATGCAAGAAATGGGAACGAATTTCAAACACCATGGCACCGTTGATTGCCGGCAAAACAGTGAGATGCCTGGTTTTTTAATTCTAGTAAATCCTAAACTCGTCTGAAATTCATGAAACTTGGCATGCTATCATGGAGCGGCATCAACATACTGTGGTACAAATTTTGTCCATTTGGGGCAGGTTTGGGTATATGCTTCTCACAAACTGGAGCTTCTCACAACAAGCATAATGGTTTTCGGTAGGGAACGTGCCACCTTTGGGGACGAAACGATATCCATTGCCTCTTATTGCTTTGAAGTTTTTTTCTCATGTCAACATAGAACAACAGGAGTGTTGTTTGATTTTTTGGGGTTCGTTTTGACATTTTTATGCATTAACTGAGTTTTCAATGCATTTATGTGCATAATTCAAATATGAACTAAATGCGCATGCTCCAGTTCATATAAATTCGTTGAAAAATAAAATCTATGTCAATGGGTGCATGCTTAGGTCCCATGCAAGAAAATGGAATGAATTTCAAACACCAGCGCACCGTTTATTGCCGGCAAAACAGTGAGATGCCTAGTTTTTAAATTCTATTAAATCCAAAAGAAATTCACGAGACTTGGCATGCTATCATGGAGCGGCATCAACATGCCGTGGTACAAATTTTGTCGCATTTGGGGCAGGTTTGGGTATATGCTTCTCACAAACCAGAGCTTCTCACAACAAGCATGATGGTTTTCGGTAGGGAACGTCCCACCTTTGGGGACGAAACGATATCCATTGCCTCTTATTGCTTTCAAGTTTTCTTCTCGTGTCAACATAGAACAACAGGAGTGTTGTGTGAATTTTTGTGATTTTTCGGGGTTCGTTTGGACATTTTTATGCATTTACGAAGTTTTCAATGCATTTATGTTCATAATTCAAATTTGAACTACATGCGCATGCTCCAATGCATATAAATTCATTGAAAAATCAAATCTTTGTCCTTGGGTGCATGCTTAGGTCCCATGCAACAAATGGGAATGAATTTCAAACACCATGGCACCGTTGATTGCCGGCAAAACAGTGAGATGCCTGGTTTTTTAATTCTAGTAAATCGTAAACTCTTTTGAAATTCATGAAACTTGGCATGCTATCATGGAGCGGCATCAACATACTGTGCTACAAATTTTGTCCATTTGGGGCAGGTTTGGGAATATGCTTCTCACAAACCGGAGCTTCTCACAACAAGCATGATGGTTTTCGGTAGGGAACGTGCCACCTTTTGGGACGAAACGATATCCATTGCCTCTTATTGCTTTCAAGTTTTTTTTTCATGTCAACATGGAACAACAGGAGTGTTGTGTGATTTTTTGTGATTTTTCGGGGTTCGTTTGGACATTTTTATGCATTAACTGAGTTTTCAATGCATTTATGTGCATAATTCAAATATGAACTAAATGCGCATGCTCCAGTGCATATAAATTCGTTGAAAAATAAAATCTATGTCCTTGGGTGCATGCTTAGGTCCCCTGCAAGAAAATGGAATGAATTTCAAACACGAGAGCACCGTTGATTGCCGGCAAAACAGTGAGATGCCTGGTTTTTAAATTCTATTAAATCCAAAAGAAATTCACGAGACTTGGCATGCTATCATGGAGCGGGATCAACATGCCGTGGTACAAATTTTGTCCCATTTGGGGCAGGTTTGGGTATATGCTTCTGACAAACCAGAGCTTCTCACAACAAGCATGATGGTTTTCGGTAGGGAACGTCCCACCTGTGGGGACGAAACGATATCCATTCCCTCTTATTGCTTTCAAGTGTTTTTCTCGTGTCAACATAGAACAACAGGAGTGTTGTGTGAATTTTTGTGATTTTTTGGGGTTCGTTTGGACATTTTTATGCATTTACTGAGTTTTCAATGCATTTATGTGCACAATTCAAATTTGAACTACATGCGCATGCTCCAATGCATATAAATTCGTTGAAAAATCAAATCTTTGTCCTTGGGTGCATGCTTAGGTCCCATGCAAGAAATGGGAATGAATTTCAAACACCATGGCACCGTTGATTGCCGGCAAAACAGTGAGATGCCTGGTTTTTTAATTCTAGTAAATCCTAAACTCGTCTGAAATTCATGAAACTTGGCATGCTATCATGGAGCGGCATCAACATACTGTGGTACAAATTTTGTCCATTTGGGGCAGGTTTGGGTATATGCTTCTCACAAACTGGAGCTTCTCACAACAAGCATAATGGTTTTCGGTAGGGAACGTGCCACCTTTGGGGACGAAATGATATCCATTGCCTCTTATTGCTTTGAAGTTTTTTTCTCATGTCAACATAGAACAACAGGAGTGTTGTTTGATTTTTCGGGGTTCGTTTTGACATTTTTATGCATTAACTGAGTTTTCAATGCATTTATGTGCATAATTCAAATATGAACTAAATGCGCATGCTCCAGTTCATATAAATTCGTTGAAAAATAAAATCTATGTCAATGGGTGCATGCTTAGGTCCCATGCAAGAAAATGGAATGAATTTCAAACACCAGCGCAGCGTTTATTGCCGGCAAAACAGTGAGATGCCTAGTTTTTAAATTCTATTAAATCCAAAAGAAATTCACGAGACTTGGCATGCTATCATGGAGCGGCATCAACATGCCGTGGTACAAATTTTGTCGCATTTGGGGCAGGTTTGGGTATATGCTTCTCACAAACCAGAGCTTCTCACAACAAGCATGATGGTTTTCGGTAGGGAACGTCCCACCTTTGGGGACGAAACGATATCCATTGCCTCTTATTGCTTTCAAGTTTTCTTCTCGTGTCAACATAGAACAACAGGAGTGTTGTGTGAATTTTTGTGATTTTTCGGGGTTTGTTTGGACATTTTTATGCATTTACGAAGTTTTCAATGCATTTATGTGCATAATTCAAATTTGAACTACATGCGCATGCTCCAATGCATATAAATTCATTGAAAAATCAAATCTTTGTCCTTGGGTGCATGCTTAGGTCCCATGCAAGAAATGGGAATGAATTTCAAACACCATGGCACCGTTGATTGCCGGCAAAATAGTGAGATGCCTGGTTTTTTAATTCTAGTAAATCGTAAACTCGTTTGAAATTCATGAAACTTGGCATGCTATCATGGAGCGGCATCAACATACTGTGCTACAAATTTTGTCCATTTGGGGCAGGTTTGGGTATATGCTTCTCACAAACCGGAGCTTCTCACAACAAGCATGATGGTTTTCGGTAGGGAACGTGCCACCTTTTGGGACGAAACGATATCCATTGCCTCTTATTGCTTTCAAGTTTTTTCTCATGTCAACATGGAACAACAGGAGTGTTGTGTGATTTTTTGTGATTTTTCGCGGTTCGTTTGGACATTTTTATGCATTAACTGAGTTTTCAATGCATTTATGTGCATAATTCAAATATGAACTAAATGCGCATGCTCCAGTGCATATAAATTCATTGAAAAATAAAATCTATGTCCTTGGGTGCATGCTTAGGTCCCCTGCAAGAAAATGGAATGAATTTCAAACACGAGCGCACCGTTGATTGCCGGCAAAACAGTGAGATGCCTGGTTTTTAAATTCTAGTAAATCCAGAACTCGTCTGAAATTCATGAAACTTGGCATGCTTTCATGGAGCGGCATGAACATGCCGTGGTTCAAATTTTGTCCCATTTGGGGCAGGTTTGGGTATATGCTTCTCACAAACCAGAGCTTCTCACAATAAGCATGATGGTTTTGGTAGGGAACGTCCCACCTTTGGGGACGAAACGATATCTATTGCCTCTTATTGCTTACAAGTTTTTTTCACATGTCAACATAGAACAACAGGAGTGTTGTGTGATTTTTTTGTGATTTTTCAGGGTTCGTTTGGGCATTTTTATGCATTAACTGAGTTTTCAATGCATTTATGTGCATAATTCAAATTTGAACTACATGCGCATGCTCAAGTGCATATAAATTGATTGAAAAATCAAATATGTGTCCTTGGGTGCATGCTTAGGTCCCATGCAAGAAATGGGAATGAATTTCAAACACCAGGGCACCGTTGATTGCCGGCAAAACATTGAGATGCCTGGTTTTTAAATTTTAGTAAATCCAAAACTCGTCTGAAATTCATGATACTTGGCATGCTATCATGGAAGGGCACCCAA
>NW_025225582.1:11825-12346 GCF_018294505.1 Triticum aestivum
ATGCTATGGTATTTTTTGTGTCCATTTTGAGAGAAGGAGCACCCGAATAATGACAGCCAACAAAGGCATTTTGAAAAAAACTAGCTGCCACTTTAATATCTCAAACGTTTGTATAATTCAAACCATCTGCATTCGGTTAACCATTCACGTGACGCCATGTGTCTTGGTTTTAATCGCTATAGGAGGTGCCGTGTGGACAGCTGCTTGACTGAACGGGAGGCGTGAGACCGCAGTCCGGTGCACAGGCTCACCGGGAAGCGTACAAGTTGTTCAACGCAGGATCTGTGCATCTCTTCAACGCAAACGGTTCAGATTGTGGTATGCAAATTAAAGCCAGACTTCGGCGCTAAGCCAAGAGACACTACGATTTGTCAAAATATGCAGCTAAAAATCAATATCACCATCTATTTTTTTGCAACTAAAATTCAGTAATTAAGCATATATTTCATTCATACTAGAGATTAAGCAGTCATTCTCACCGGGAAGCGAGCAGCCTTGGACCGCCGCCCGCCTCGCTCCCA
>NW_025225582.1:12356-13804 GCF_018294505.1 Triticum aestivum
TGGTCTATATTAATGGCGCACCCCCCATCCTCGCCACACACACAATTCCTCTCTCTCCGCCCGCATCCTCGACGCTCCTCTGAGTCCTCAAAGCCGTCAGTGTACGAGGATGCCGCCAAAGCGCCCCATCAGAGGGAGTGGCGACGCCGGGGCTGCTGAAGCACCGGAGCACGGCGTGAATATGGAGACAGAGGTTCCCGTCCCCACCGACGAGGTGGACAACGAGGCTGCCAACAAGTGGAGGCAGGTCGAGAAAGAACCGCAAGCGACTCCAGTAGGCCTAGACTTCATAAACAACCTCCCCGATGATATGTTGATAGTCATCATATCCCTCCTCCCAATCAGAAATCGGGCAAGGACAGCCGCCGTTTCCCGGCGGTGGCGCACCCTATGGCTCCGCACCCTTGTCGACCTCCTCCACGCCCACAAGCTCTACCATGGCTACCGCCAAAGCTTGGATGCGTTCTCCCAGATCCTCGGCAGTCACCATGGCCCAATCAAAGGCCTTACTGCGGGCAAGTTCCGTTCCGATGGCAAGGAGCGAGCCAAGCTTGACGAGTGGTTCCGATCCCGCGCCATAGATCAGCTCGAGAAGCTAAGTTATAATTATGGGCATATGAGTGTGCTGCCAACATCCGCGCTCCGCTTCACACCCATGTTGCGCCTTGCCAAGTTCATGAACTGCCATTCCCCCTCCCCCCTTAATGACGCGCCCGCTCTTTTTCTACCACGACTGAAGCACCTCGAGCTCTTTTGTAACACCCCGGATGTAACTTTCCATATTTGTAACTCCAACTCTTGCCATTTTCGGCTATGTGCTGTGATATTCCCTTCGCGGTCGGGTTTTGTTTTTCGTTTTCCATTTTGTTCATGTCATGCATCTCATATCATGTCATCATGTGCATCTCATTTGCATACGTGTTCGTCTCTTGCATCCGAGCATTTTCCCCGTTGTCCGTTTTGCAATCCGGCACTCCCACCTCCTCCGGCGCACCCCTCTTGTTTCTTTTCGTGAGCGGGTGTTAAACATTCTCGGAATGGACCGAGGTTTGTCAAGTGGCCTTGGTATACTACCGGTAGACCACCTGTCAAGTTTTGTTCCATTTGGAGGTCGTTTGATGCTCCAACGGTTAACCGGGTAACCGCAAAGTCCTTCTGTGTGTTGCAGCAAAACCCCCCTCCAAACAGCCCAAAACCCCTCTAAGTCACTTCCATGCTCTATGTCGTTCGATCACGATTGTGTGGGCGAAAACCGCACTCCATTTGGCGCCTCCTAGCTCCCTCTACCTATAAATATGTGAGTCTCCCCGAAATTCCGGATCCCCGAAACCCTAGCCCGCTCCTCCGCGCCGCCGGACGTGTCCGCCCGGTGCCGGCCAAAAGCCGCCGCCGCCCACAGCCACTCAGACGCCGCCACGTGTCGCCCGTACGCCGCGCCGCCGCCGGCC
>NW_025225582.1:14452-17760 GCF_018294505.1 Triticum aestivum
CGTCGCGGCGCCGTCGCCGCCCTCCGCCGCCGCCGCACATCCCGCGCCTCCCCAGCGCCTCCTCCTCCTCCTCTCCCTGAGCTCCGGCGCGAGCTCCGGCCAGCGAGCCCGACGAACCTCGAGCTGCGCGCCGATCCGATCTGGATCTGGAAGAGGAGGTTGACTTCTTCTCCTCCCCGTTTTTCTCCAAGTCCCGAGAACTTTACAATATATGCTCCTGTTCATCGCATCATAACTCTCTGCATATAGCCCCGTTTCGTGCGTGTAATATATCGAAATGTTCGTCTCGAGATGCTCTTCATTTTGTTCCATTACACCATGTTCATTTGAGTCCACCTTGATGCCCAGATCTCTGGTGCAAGACTGCTATATGCTGTTAACTGCTGTTACTTATCAGATTTTAGGGTTTTGTTATTTTTGTTGCATTTAATCTGTGCATCTTATGAGCATGAGCTCTACATGTGTTTTGATCTATGCCATGCCATCTTTATAGTTGTGTATGCCATGTATTTTTGTAATCTCTATGGTGACTAGCACAAGCATGCAAACTAGGCTTCGTGATGTTTCTGTTTTCAGAGACTTGGTAATTTTGCCAAGTCTGTGACTGCATTTTGTTGCTATGTATCCATGTGGCTACAAAGAGATCCTTGCTTATTTTGAGTATGTTCACTAAGGATGTTTTGTAGATATAGTTGTGCTCTATCCATACATGCACCTGTTTGCAATTATGGAGTGCCATAGCATGTCTTAATCTTGCTCTACTTTTGCTATAAAATATTCCTGGCAGATTCTTAACATGATATTTAATTTTGCCAAGCTTGTTGTAGTTGATACTTTCATGCTATGTATTTGTTCTTGCCATGGATAGCTTCATAAACATGCCATCTTGCTGTAGGTATGCTTGTTTTGTCATGCATTGCTTTGTGGTGAGTGAATCAAGCTCACCAAGATGCCCTCGTAATGTCTGTTTCTGCCATACTCTGTTTTCTGCTAAGTCTGAAACCTGTTAACGAAACTTGCTATGTTTACATGGTTGCCATCATATCTTCTGGTCCTTTTTGGCTTATGGTCCTTTTTGCCATCATAAATACTCTGTTCTATGCATTTAGTAGATTCATGCCATGCCTTGTGTTGCTATGTTAAGTTCCTGTAGCATGTTGATTTCTTGCTCTGAACATTGCTACCTGATGTTGTTTATGCCATGTCCAGTAATTTCACCAAGTCTGTGAACCTGATATCTTTTGCACTTTTGCCATGCTTGTTTGAACCTGTTATGTTGTGATCTAGCCGTAGCTCAGTGTTCATCTTTTGTCAAGCATCATTTGTAGATTACTGCCATATGCTTTGTTGCTATGTTGGAGTGCTGTAGCATAGTTGCTTGTTGCATTCTAAGTGCTATCATGCTGTTAATCACAGAATCGTGTCATTCTTGTTTTGCTTGCCATTTGCAAACCGTGCATCCGTTTCCGGTGATCTCTATATCAATTTCAACCAAAATCATCTCATCTTTCCAGTGGCATGCTTGGTTTGCCAGGTTACTGCCTTGTTCATCATTTTTCTTCCGGAGCACGCATATGCATCGCATACCATATCTCGCATATCATGCATGTTTTGCATCATGTTGTTTGTGCATTTCCCGTCATTGATTGTGGTTCCATTGCTTGTGTTCTTGCTGTGGGTAGAGCCAGGAGACGAGTTCGTGAACAAGGAACCTGTTGTACGCTTACGAGGATCAAGCTTTCGACAACTCTGAGAACCTTGCAGGCAAGATGACCATACCCTCGAAATCACTTCTATCTTTGCTTTGCAAGTTGTTCGTTCTATTGCCATGTTGCGCTACCTACCACTTGCTATATCATGCCTCCCATATTTGCCATGTCCAGCCTCTAACCATCTTTTCCTAGCAAACCGTTGTTTGGCTAAGTTACCGCTTTTGCTCAGCCCTTCTTATAGCATTGCTAGTTGCAGTTGAAGTTGGTTCCATGTTGGAACATGGATATTTTGGAATATCACAATATCTCTTATTTAATTAATGCATCTATATATTTGGTAAAGGGTGGAAGGCTCAGCCTTATGCCTGGTGTTTTGTTCCACTCTTGCCGCCCTAGTTTCCATCATACCGGTATTATGTTCCTTGAGTTTGCATTCCTTACGCGGTTGGGTGATTTATGGGACCCCCTTGATAGTTCGCCTTGAATAAAAATCCTCCAGCAAGGCCCAACCTTGGTTTTACCATTTGCCACCCAAGCCTTTTTCCCCCGGTGTCGTGGAATTGTCACGGCAGATGTCCTCGAGCTAGGACTTAGTCGTGGAGCCATCGCAGCTAGGAAGCTTAAAGGGGTTAAACGGGACAAGGAACACGGGGGTTATACTGGTTCGGCCCCTTACGGTGAAGGTAAAAGCCTACGTCCAGTGGAGGTGGTATTGCTTATGGTTTCAATGACCAGGGAGCTTAATTACTATGCCTGGCTCTCGACGAGATCTTACTTGTCCCTAAACCGCCGCCGGGTCGCCCCTTTATATAGAGAGGTTGACGCCCAGCGGCTCTCAGAGTCCCGGCTGGCTCATAAGAGGTCCGGCTCGGACTCTCGACTATTCTTGCCTTACACTACAAGTCTTGCCATACGGCGGTTTATCAGTACGGGCCTTAAGCCTCCTCCGGGTCTTAAGCCCATTATCTAACCCGCCGTCTTCAAGCTTGGTACTGGGCTTCACGTGATGACCATTATGACGTAATCCGGCCCCTCCTGGGCGGGTGACTCTAATGGTTATATCCTCAACATTAGGCCCCAGATTGATTTGAACCGGTTCATGTCAATCTTCAATTCCTTTGAGAGAGAAAAAATCTTCCGGCTTATATTCATGCGAAAGTTATAACCCGCCGTGACGTCATCTTCTGGACTCCCGGCGACCCGCCATGACATCATCTTCCATTAAGTTCATTCTTTATTGCACCATATCCGCAACGGATCTTATCTTTAATTGCCGTCCCGAAGATCGAGGCGTTTTTGTGGCGAGATAACAACGCCGTGGCCTCCTCGTTTCTCGCGCCCACTTATGAGCCTCACCTTATAAATAGCCCGGCCCATGAGTCTCCAATTACTTGTCGCCTCCATCATCTTCCTCCTCTCGCCACTGTACTGTCGCGCGAGCTCCGCCGCCGCCGCCGCAGGTCTCCTCGTCTTCACCAACTCAGGCCGCTGCATCAACCTGACGTGACCAGAAAGACGCGACGAACCTCCGCCGTAACTCCGCATCTGTAAGTCCCTGCATCTCTCCACCGTAGATCCGCATTTAGGGTTTCTGCT
>NW_025225582.1:19181-22360 GCF_018294505.1 Triticum aestivum
CAAGACCGCACCCGGGTAACGCTGATCATCTTGTGTTGTGCTTATCTTTACTCATGCTTTTGTACTAACCTTTTGTCCTTTCGGTGCACAGGCAAAGCTCAGCAAGAGGGCGAAGAAGAATAAACCGGTCGAAGAGCCGGTCCTAACTGAAACGGAGACCTCAGCTCAAGAGCCGCCATCTGCCTCTGCTCCTGAAGCCACCGCTCCAACCGACGAGCCAGTCATAGAGACTTCCGCTAACCCGGAGATCCCCAGCCCAGCTCAGCCGGCCGATGACCCGGACGTCGTCATCACCCGGACAGAGTTTGTCGAGCCAGGGAGACCCACTGCGCTGGCCAAATGCTCCGCCAAAGAAGAACTGTTGGAGCGCCGCAGGGCCAGGCCGGAGATCGCTTACTATGCGAATTTGAGCATTGGAGACATCATCTCATGTTACATTGGTCAAGTGCACAACAGCCGAGACTTAGAGATTGATAAGGTAAAGAAAATACAACAAAAATCTGAGGTACCACACTCTTGCTTACTCCATAGTCATTCTCCTCATGCTAGCCCCCAAGTCTACCACTGATGACAGAATATGTTGTAGACTTAACTTCTGTCTTACTTTCTTGAACCGGCAATTTGTAGATAGAACCTTTCAGCATGCATTAGCCCCCAAGTGCCAAATGTCTTTGCTTGGAAAGTGCTTGGGACTTTAAAGTTGTATAATGATTATTCATACTATAACCCGGAGATTGTGTAGGCTGCTTGCAAGAAATTTGAAGCTGATATCTCTGAGTTGAAGAACCGCCTGAAGACTCAGGAAACTGAGACTCGGAAGGCCAACGCTAAATTTGAGTCCAGTGTTGCTGCACAAGAGAAGCTGAAGAAGAAGTTTGAAACCGAAAGGAAGACTTGGGCCGAAGAGAAGGCTGCTCTGGTCAGCCGGGCCGAACAGGCGGAGGCGGCTCTGACGGAGAGAACCGCCGAACTCTTCGGCTTAAAACGCCATGTGTCACAGATGGTCGCCGCAATCTTAGGTAAGTCATTCTGCAGGCTTTCAACAAGTTTACAATCTTGGTGTCTCATAATTCCCATCATTGCTAGCGGCTTATCTTACTTTGTTAAACAGGTCCCAGAAGCGCCAACCTCAATCAAAATGTGCTGACCAAGCTGAAGGCCGTGTACACCTTGGTGGAGCAACTCTACACCGGGTCACAGCGCGCCTTGGCTGTTGTGGCCCTGTCCAATGAGGTTCCGACTCACCTGGAGGACGTACTTCGACGGCTTGCCGTTCTTCCTCAGCGCTTCCAAGAGCTACGACGGGCCTCCGCAAGAGCCGGAGCCATTGCTGCTCTGAACCGGACCAAGGCTTTCCTCCCGGAGCTAGACCCGGCGGAGATCGCGCTTGGATACCCCAGTCTGAAGGAAGACGGCACTCCCTTTGATCAAAAAGACTTTGCTGCCTGCATGAAGAGTGTGCGCCCGGTGGCTACCTCGATTGGGAATGACACCGACCTCACCAAGTATCAGCCGGGCTATGACTCGGAGAATCAGAGGATCCCCACTCCACGCTACGAAGCAATCACCTTGATCCCTCCGACTCATAAGCATACCTTCGCCCCAGAAGTTGACCTGGCCGAGTTAATTGACGAGGAGGCTCAATTTGAAGCTTTGAGCGGCATTGACTGGAAATCGTCAACCTTCCAGGTCATGGGAACAGCCAGAGGCGCGGAGAGGGATGAGCCGAAAGCTTCGACCCAGCAAGCATCTTGACTCTTAGGCGGCCCATGGTTACGCCTTTAAAACAATGCTTCACCTTTTGGACTCGGGGAGTCTTGTAATAGAGCAGGACAAACATGTTAACCTTGTTGTGCCATCATACACATGTTGAATGCTTAGCTCCATTGAAGTTGCTTCCTTATATTCCTCCGGGTCATAATTGATCATCCTGCATAGAAAAAACAAGTCACAAGTCTCTAGGCAGCTTACCGCACTAAGAACCACAGACCTTACATATATAACCCAGAATATGAATTAAAAAATTACCGAAGACTGGCCCTCAATTATATCTTTGATGTAACCATAATGGCATACTTACGAGCCTTCAAGTATAGTTCCGGCTTATGTAACCCGAATAATGAGGTGAAGATCTCAACTCCGGTTTACCAGCGTCAAGAATACTTACTATATGTTATCAACATTGTGAATCAAAATTAAGTCGGCAAAGGAAAAGCCGCCCTTGCACACTGTTGATGTGACCAACAGAACTTGTTGTAAGTCAGAAGATCAAAAACTTAGGGGCTTCTAGTTCGAATATGACCAGAGAACCGTCCCAAAGGGGTTAAGCTAAGATTCGAATGCGATCATATAGCCCCCAGTGGCTTTGGCGATGCCAATCAAGAGGGTACCGACAGCTATGCTCTCTTTGGTTCGAATACGACCCATGTTTGAACATGAAGCCCCCAATTGACCTTAAGAGTTGTTTAACGACGCTGATTCGAATATGATCCACGTCGGTTCCCAAAGGGGGTTGAGCTATGATTCAAATATGACCAAAGAAAACTCCCCAATGAGCTCGGCACTTTGCCAATCAAGTGGGTATCGACAGCTATGTTCTCTTTGGTTCGAATGTAGGGGAACGCAGCAGAAAACAAAAATTTTCCGACCTACGCACCAGCCCAGGACCACTATGGAGACTGCATACATGGTTTGATCTTTTTGTTACCGACTCGTAGCGCAGCGGGAAGTAGAGTCGATGACGATCGGCGGTGCAGATCCCCGCAGCTAGGATTTACAACCTCCCAACCGCGAGGATGTATACCCTCATCTGCTCCTCAGACAGCCCTCCAGGAGGCGGTCGAACAGCCCCCCGGACGGTGTCGCGGACAGCCCTTCGGGAGGACCTTCGAAACTCGAACGGTCACTCGGACAGCCCTTCGGGAGGACCTTCGAAACTCGGACGGTCACGCGGACAGCCCTTCGGGAGGCACTCACGAACTAAGACCGAAACTACGATCTCTCTACAGAGTTTCACACATACGGTGTCATCTATCCGGCAGGGCTTCGCCGTCCAGAACTAGTTCCTGCCGGAACCCAGACAGCCTTACGGCCCTATGAAACTCTTTTCGTGGGAGGGAGAGAAGAAGCCAGATAATGCATGGCATGTGTATGAGAGCAAGGGATGAGTGTGGAGGGCT
>NW_025225582.1:22370-23991 GCF_018294505.1 Triticum aestivum
GCCGGAAGGATGACCCTCTGCGGCACAGCCCCAACGATCTTCCTGAGGATGTTGTGGACGACATGACCAAGTCTCTCCTGAATGAGAGCTTAGCCGACTGTAGGAGAACCGGCTTAAACCCCTTCTGCCAAGCTAACTCGGCTCCGGCGGTAAGCCACTGACCTGAACACCTTGGTTTTCCTTTTAATAGCTTTCATCTGAACTTCAAGAAATCTTTGTTGTATATTTCAGGCTAATGACAAGTTCTGGAAGGTCAAATATGACCATGAGGCGGCCAAAAAAGCCAGGAAGGCTAAGAAAACTGCCAGGAAAGCCGCTCCCCGCAAGAAGGGAAGCAGGCCTACTGCCTCAGAGCTGCTTCAGCTAAGTGACAGCTCCGAGTCAGAGGTAACCCCTGAATCTGTAGGCTCTTCTTTTGTTTCTTGTTTATTCCTATCCACCTTATCGATACTGATCATCAGCAGGATGACACCGGAGCAAGTAACCCGGTGACTGAAGAGGTAACGACACTTTCCTCCGACTCGGAGCCCTTGCCAAGGCTGAAAGTCCGAAGAGTAACCCGGAAAGTAAGATTTTCACATCCTTTAGCTTATCAAGATCCTCAATTTCTTTTGAAGCAACAGATCCATGAGAGTCGGCGGCACACCCGGACCAACAAGGATGCAGACCTCTCCTCCGGCTTACCTAAAGCATCAAGGAAGCGCCGGACCGAGGTTATCTCCAACTTATATCCTTTTCATCCTTTGGCGGGCGTTACTCGTCAACCGCTAATTCTTCTGATTCAAATTATCAGGAAACTTCACCTTCCTCTGGTGATTCTATGCAATCTAACCTGCCGGCTTTCAAGACCGCACCCGGGTAACGCTGATCATCTTGTGTTGTGCTTATCTTTACTCATGCTTTTGTACTAACCTTTTGTCCTTTCGGTGCACAGGCAAAGCTCAGCAAGAGGGCGAAGAAGAATAAACCGGTCGAAGAGCCGGTCCTAACTGAAACGGAGACCTCAGCTCAAGAGCCGCCATCTGCCTCTGCTCCTGAAGCCACCGCTCCAACCGACGAGCCAGTCATAGAGACTTCCGCTAACCCGGAGATCCCCAGCCCAGCTCAGCCGGCCGATGACCCGGACGTCGTCATCACCCGGACAGAGTTTGTCGAGCCAGGGAGACCCACTGCGCTGGCCAAATGCTCCGCCAAAGAAGAACTGTTGGAGCGCCGCAGGGCCAGGCCGGAGATCGCTTACTATGCGAATTTGAGCATTGGAGACATCATCTCATGTTACATTGGTCAAGTGCACAACAGCCGAGACTTAGAGATTGATAAGGTAAAGAAAATACAACAAAAATCTGAGGTACCACACTCTTGCTTACTCCATAGTCATTCTCCTCATGCTAGCCCCCAAGTCTACCACTGATGACAGAATATGTTGTAGACTTAACTTCTGTCTTACTTTCTTGAACCGGCAATTTGTAGATAGAACCTTTCAGCATGCATTAGCCCCCAAGTGCCAAATGTCTTTGCTTGGAAAGTGCTTGGGACTTTAAAGTTGTATAATGATTATTCATACTATAACCCGGAGATTGTGTAGGCTGCTTGCAAGAAATTTGAAGCTGATATCTCTGAG
>NW_025225583.1:0-18278 GCF_018294505.1 Triticum aestivum
TTTTGTAGATGTCTGTACTCAGACATGTTAAGCTTCCGCATGTGCTTTGACTTGTATGCTCTGAATGTTGGGTCATGAGACCCATGTTTGTAATATCTCGCTCCTCGGAGCCTAATGAATAAATACTTGAGTCGTAGGGTTATGTTGTGATGCCATGTTGTATTTACACATATCGAGCATATTGTGTGTATGATTGAAATGCTTGGTATGTGTGGGATCCGACAACCTAGTTGTTTATCCTTGGTAGCCTCTCTTATGGGGAAATGTAGTCTTGTGCTTCCATGAGCCATATTAGTCTGCTACAGCCCGGTTCACCGGAGTCCTGCTAGCCCAGCACTACTGCTCCGGAACTCTTGACTGGCCGGCATGTGATTCACTTCGTTCCTGTGTCTGTCCCTTCGGGGAAATGTCACGCGGTGACATCCGGAGTCCTGCCTAGCCTGCTACAGCCCGGTTCACCGGAGTCCTGTTAGCCCAGTGCTACAGCCCGGATTCGCACGCTGCTGACCGACATGCTCGATGTTGATTCATGTATGCCTGTCCCCGTAAGTTAGTGCCACTTTGGGTTCACGACTAGTCATGTCGGCCCGGGTTCTCTGTCATATGGATGCTAGCGACACTATCATATACGTGAGCCAAAAGACGCAAACGGTCCCGGGCCATGGTAAGGCGACACCCGTGGGAATACCGTGCGTGAGGCCGCAAAGTGATATGAGGTGTTACCAGCTAGACCGATGTGACTTGGAATCGGGGTCCTGACATCCGCGCCTGTGTCTCCGTTGTGCCGTATCCTGGAAGGGTGTAGCACGATTATCATCTGTAAAAGAGAAAAACTCAGGTGAAAGTATTCGTGCGAAAAATTGGTTATTCTTAATAAACCATTAAAATTCAATCTAAATAAGGTCAACCCGAACTGTAGTTCTTTTTATATGCGGGAAGCCCCTAGCACCACCTATGGGGGTATATCCATCAACCCAATCTCAGGTTTATCTGAGCTGCTACAGCCAGTGTTGCGCCGAACTCGTCTAGCCGTGTTCGCGGTCTTGACGACCGATCATTTATTCTGGTTGAAGAGGTCAGTCAGTGTTCGGCTGCTAAAGGTGCCACACATTCTTCCGTACGCAAGGAACGCTCTGTGTTTCCGCTAACTATGATGGTGCCACGTGGACCGGGCATCTTAAGCGTAAGATAAGCATAATGCGGTACGGCGTTAAAACGAGCGAAGGCCGTTCTTCCGAGTAGTGCTTGATAGCCGCTTCAGAATGGAGCGATGTCAAAGGTTAACTTTTCACTTCGGAAGTTGTCGGGAGAACCAAATACAACCTCTAGTACTAGAGAGCCCGTGCAGCGGGCCTCTGGGCCTGTTATTACTCCTTTAAAGGTAGTATTGCTTTGGTTAATTCTTGTCGGTTCTATCCCCATTTTGCGGACTGTGTCCTGATATATCAGATTGAGACTACTGCCGCCGTCCATAAGGACTCGGGTGAGATGGTATCCGTTAATTATTGGGTCTAGCACCAAGGCAGCAGATCCTCCGTGCCGAATATTAGTCAGGTAATCCATGCGATCAAAAGTGATCGGGCAGGCCGACCAAGGGTTGAACTTGGGGGTGACGGGCTCCACGGTGCATACGTCTCGGAGTGCGCGTTTGCTCCTCCTCTTCGTTACGTGAATCATGTTCACTGTTTTGACCTCTGGTGGGAATTTTTTCTATCCCCCAGTGTTTTGCCGGCGAGGCTCATCCTCGTCTTCACTTGGTGTCTCCCTCCCCTTGTGCTCGGCGTTTAGCTAGTCGGCTTGCTTGAAGACCCAGCATTCTCTGTTGGTGTGATTTGCAGGTTTGTCGGAGGTGCCATGAATCTGACATAATCTGTCTAGAATCTTGTTGAGGCTGGACGGTCCATCCCTGCTGCCTTTAAATGGCTTTTTCCGTTGACCGGGTTGAGAGCCCCTGAATCCGGCGTTTACCGCCGTGTTGTCTGGGCTGTCTTCATTGCTTCGACGCTTGCTTTTATGGTGTCGCGGTTTCCCATTACCATCCCTGACTTCGGATGTGCCTGGGTCGCTGGTGCCGCTACGGGCCAGCCAACTATCTTCGCCCGCGCAAAAGCGGGTCATAAGGCTTGTTAAGGCTGCCATTGTCCTCGGTTTTTCCTGGCCGAGGTGTCTGGCGAGCCATTCGTCCCGGACACTGTGTTTGAAAGCCACTAAGGCTTCGGCGTCCGGGCAATCGATAATTTGATTCTTCTTAGTGAGGAATCTATTCCAAAGCTTTCGGGCTGACTCTCCGGGCTATTGAATTATATGACTTAAATCGTCTGCATCCGGAGGCCGCACATAGGTCCCTTGAAATTAGCCCTAAAAGCATCCTCAAGCTCTTCCCAACTTCCAATTGAGTTTTCGGGGAGGCTCTTCAGCCAGTGCCGAGCTGGTCCTTTCAACTTGAGGGGCAAGTATTTGATGGCGTGGAGATCATCTCTGCGAGCCATATGGATATGAAGGATAAAGTCCTCAATCCAGACCCCAGGGTCTGTCGTTCTGTCGTATGCCTCTATGTTCACGGGTTTAAACCCCTCTATAAATTCGTGATCCAGCACCCCATCGGTGAAGCATAGGGGGTGCGCGGCACCCCTGTATTTGGATGTGTCATGGCGTTCTGACGGTTGTAGTGTTCGGTTTTGATTCTGTGCCGGAGTGCGCTTCCGAGGTCCGTAGATGGACCTGGTCATACCGACATCGTTAGCCGCCCTATCGCGGCCACGAGGTGGTCGATCCGGCTGATCAGCCGTTTTATTTTTCGGCTGTATAGGCTCTAGAGCCTCGTCATCGAATTCAGGCAGCAGCTTGTGCTTTATTTAGCTCTTTGTGTGGCGACTGCCACCGTACTTTTCTACAGTGTTGAGCACTTTGTTCCATCTACTGTTGAGTGTATTTTGTGTGGCGTTGAGCCTTTGCTTCTGCTTTTTTAGACTCCTCGCGGTGGAAGAAGCCTTCTGTGGAGGTTCTCTTGCTCCAAGTGCCTTTCCGGGATGATGTGTGCATCGTCGTCTGGACTGTTCTCCTCTCCGGAGACAGGTTGATTAGCTTTACCCTCGGCGTCACCGTTGTCGGACAGTGGCTCCGTACTATGTTCACCATCCGCTGGCTCATCTTGCTCCGTCGCTGGGTCCATGTGGTCGTCGTTTCCTATGGAGTCGACCGGGGTATTATTCTTTCTTGCGCTGTTATTGTTGTTTTTGCCGAGGCGGGGTTTGGAGCGGCGCCTGCGTCGTCGCTTTGGTTGCTTCCCGAGGGAACTGTCCTTCGCTGCTTCTTCCCGTTCCTCGTCGTTGTCTTTGGGGGTGTCCACCATGTATATATCGTATGATGAGGTGGCAGTCCAGCGCCCTGTGGGCGGCGGTTCCTGTTCTTCTCCTGCATCGTCGTCCATACCGTCGATGTTTTCGGAGTCGAAATCGAGCGTGTTGGTTAAGTCATCGATAGTGGCTATTAAGTGGGTGGTGGGTGGGGACCGAATTTCTTCGTCGTCCGCTTCCCACTCAAGCCGGACATAGTTCGGCCAAGGGTCTCCTGACAAGGAGAGAGACCTTCACGAATTTAGTACGTCGCCCAAGGGCGAGTGCTGAAAGACATCCGTGGAGGAAAACTCCATGATCGGCGCCCAATCGGATTCGATAGGCACGGACGCAGGCGGTTCGGAGCCCATGGCCGGGGACGAATCCAAGGATCCGGCAACGCAGATCTCGTAGGAGGTCAAGTCAGTATTCGGCTCTATCGCCGCTGAGTGTGCAGCCTCCGTGGCGGGGTCCATCCACCCGTCATCGGACGGCGCAATCTGCTCCGGATTGAGGGCCGGAGTAGCCACAGGTGTGATCTCCCGAACACCGTCCGACGACAGAGCTAAGTCATGCTCGTCGTGACTGTGCGGCACACCTGACATAGGCTCGGATCCATCAAAGATCAAGTCTCCACGGATGTCGGCAGTACAGTTTAAGTTTTCAAACCTGACCTGACGGCCAGGGGCATAGCTCCCGATCTGCTCTAGATGGCCAAGCGAGTTGGCCCGCAGTACGAAGCCTCCGAATACGAAGATTTGTCCGGGGAGAAAAACCTCACCCTGGATCGCATCATTGTCGATGATCGAAGGAGCCATCAAGCCTTATGGTGACGGCACGGTGGAGCTGCCAATGAAAGCACCAATGTCGGTGTCAAAACCGGCGGATCTCGTGTACGGGGTCCCGAACTGTGCATCTAAGGCGGATGGTAACAGGAGGCGGGGGACACGATGTTTACCCAGCTTCGGGCCCTCTCAATGGAGGTAATACCCTACTTCCTGCTTGATTGATCTTGATGATATGAGTATTACAAGAGTTGATTTACCATGAGATCGTAGAGGCTAAACCCTAGAAGCTAGCCTATGATTATGATTGTTGTTTTCCTACGGACTAAACCCTCCGGTTTATATAGACACCGGAGGGGGCTAGGGTTACACAGAGTCGGTTACAAGGGAGGAGATCTACATATCGGAATTGCCAATCTTGCCTTCCACGCAAAGGAGAGTCCCATCCGGACACGGGACGAAGTCTTGAGTCTTGTATCTTCATTGTCCAACAGTCCGGCTAAAGTATATAGTTCGGCTGTCCGAGGACCCCCTAATCCAGGACTCCCTCACTTATCACACCCGATCATCACGTGGTGTCTCGGCACGACGAACTGTAGCAACGGTGCATACTCAGGGAGAACACTTATACCTTGAAATTTAGTGAGATATCATCTTATAATGCTACCGCCGTACTAAGCAAAATAAGATGCATAAAGGATAAACATCACATAAAATCAAATAAGTGATATGATATGGCCATCATCATCTTGTGCCTTTGATCTCCATCTCCAAAGCACTGTCATGATAACCATCGTCACTGGCTTGACACCTTGATCTCCATCGTAGCATCGTTGTCGTCTCGCCAACTATTGCTTCTACGACTATCACTACCGCTTAGTGATAAAGTAAAGCAATTACATGGCGATTGCATTTCATACAATAAAGCGACAACCATAAGGCTCCTGCCAGTTGCCGATAACTTTTACAAAACATGATCATCTCATACAACAATTTATATCTCATCACATCTTGACCATATCACATCACAACAAGCCCTGCAAAAACAAGTTAGATGTCCTCTACTTTGTTGTTGCAAGTTTTACGTGGCTGCTACGGGCTTCTAGCAAGAACCGTTCTTACCTACGCATCAAAACCACAACGATTTTTCGCCAAGTGTGCTATTTTAACCTTCAACAAGGCCCGGGCGTAGTCAAACTTGATTCAACTATAGTTGGAGAAACTGACACCCGCTAGCCACCTATGTGCGAAGCACGTCGGTAGAACCAGTCTCATGAACGCGGTCATGTAATGTCAGTCCGGGCTGCTTCATCCAACAATACCGCTGAATCAAAGTAAGACGTTGCTGGTAAGCAGTATGACTATTATCGCCCACAACTCATTGTGTTCTACTCGTGCATATAACATCTACGCATAGACCTGGCTCGGATGCCACTATTGGGGAACGCAGTATTTCAAAAAAATTACCTACGATCACGCAAGATCTATCTAGGAGATGCATAGCAACGAGCGGGGAGAGTGTGTCCACGTACCCTCGTAGACCAAAAGCGGAAGCGTTTAGTAATGCGGTTGATGTAGTCGAATGTCTTTGCGATCCAACCGATCCAAGCACCGAACGTATGGCACCTCCGCGTTTAGCACATGTTCAGCTCGATGACGTCCCTCGATCTCTTGATCCAGTTGAGGATGAGGGAGAGTTCCGTCAGCACGACGGCGTGGCGACGGTGATGATGAAGTTACCGGCGTAGGGCTTCGCGTAAGCACTACGATGATATGACCGAGGTGTGTAATTGTGGAGGGGGCACCGCACACGGCTAAGAGAAGACTTGGTGTGTCTTTGGGGTGCCCCCTGATACGTCTCCGTCGTATCTATAATTTTTTATTGTTCCATGCCAATATTCTAAAACTTCCATATACTTTTGGCAACTTTTTATACTATTTTTGGGACTAACATATTGATCCAGTGCACAGTGCCAGTTCCTGTCTGTTGCATGTTTTTTGTTTCGCAGAAACCCCATATCAAACAGAATCCAAACGCGATAAAAACGGACGGAGAATATTTTTGGAATATTTGGAGAATATGGGAAGAAGAATCAACGCGAGACGGTGCCCGAGGTGGCCACGAGGCAGGGGGCGCGCCTGCCCCCCTGGGCGCGCCCCGACCCTCGTGGGCCCCTCGTAAGGCGGTTGCTGCTATTCTTTTGCCGCAAGAAAGCTAATTTTCGGGAAAAAATCTCGGCGAAGGTTTCAGTCCAATCGGAGTTACGGATCTCCATATATATACGAAACGGTGAAAGGGCAGAAGACGGGAACACGGAAACAGAGAGAGAGAGAGAGAGAGAGAGAGAGAGAGAGAGAGAGAGAGAGAGACAGACAGATCCAATCTCGGAGGGGCTCTCGCCCCTCCCATGCCATGGAGACCAAGGACCAGAGGGGAAACCCTTCTCCCACCTAGGGAGAAGGTCAAGGAAGAAGAAGAAGGTCAAGGAAGAAGAAGAAGGAGGGGGGCTCTCTCCCCCTCGCTTCCGGTGGCGCCGGAACGCCGCCGGGGGCCATCATCATCACCGCGATCTTCACCAACACCTCCGCCATCTTCACCAACATCTCCATCACCTTCCCCCCTCTATCTACAGCGGTCCACTCTCCCGCAACCCGCTGTACCCTCTACTTGAACATGGTGCTTTATGCTTCATATTATTATCCAATGATGTGTTGCCATCCTATGATGTCTGAGTAGATTTTCGTTGTCCTATTGGTGGTTGATGAATTGCTATGATTGATTTAATTTGCTTGTGGTTATGTTGCTGTCCTTTGGTGCCCATCATATGAGCGTGCACGTGGATCACACCATAGGGTTAGTTGTATGTTGATAGGACTATGTATTGGAGGGAAAGAGTGACAGAAGCTTCAACCTAGCATAGAAATTGATGCATACGGGATTGAAGGGGGGCCAATATAACTTAATGCTATGGTTGGGTTTTACCTTAATGAACGTTAGTAGTTGCGGATGCTTGCTAATAGTTCCAATCATAAGTGCATAGAATTCCAAGTCAGGGATGACATGCTAGCAGTGGCCTCTCCCACATAAAACTTGCTATCGGTCTAGTAAAGTAGTCAATTGCGTAGGGACAATTTCGCAACTCCTACCACCACTTTTCCACACTCGTTATATTTTACTTTAGTTGTGTCTTTATCTAAACAGCCCCTACTTTTTATTTACGCGCTCTTTATTATCTTGCAAACCTATCCAAAAACACCTACAAAGTACTTCTAGTTTCACACTTGTTCTAGGTAAAGCGAACGTCAAGCATGCGTAGAGTTGTATCGGTGGTCGATAGAACTTGAGGGAGTATTTGTTCTACCTTTAGCTCCTCGTTGGGTTCAACACTCTTACTTATCGAAAGAGGCTACAATTGATCCCTATACTTGTGGGTTATCACCCCCCTCCCACGTATATAAAGGGGGAGGAGAGGTGGCCGGCCCAAGGGGAGCGCTCCATGGGGGGAGTCCTACTTGGACTCCCGGCCCAAGTAGGATTCGCCCCCCCTTTCCTATTCCCACTAGGAGAATGAGGGAAGGAGGAGGAGGAGAAAAGGAAAGGGGGGTCGGCCCCCCAACCCTAGTCCAATTCGGTTTGGGCTTGGGGGGGCGCAACCTCCTGGCCGCCGCCACCTCTCTCCACTAGGGCCCATGAAGGCCCATTAACACCCTGGGGGGTGGTTCCGGTAACACCCGGTACTCCGAAAAATGCCTGAACCTTTCCGAAACCATTCCGGTGTTCAAACATAACCTTCCAATATATCAATCTATATGTCTTGACCATTTTGAGACTCCTCATCATGTCCGTGATCTCATCCGGGACTCCGAACAAACTTCGGTACATCAAAACGCATAACTCATAATACAAATCGTCATCAAACGTTAAGCGTGCGGACCATACGGGTTCGAGAACTATGTAGACATGACCGAGACACATCTCCGGTCAATAACCAATAGCGGAACCTGGATGCTCATATTGGCTCCTACATATTCTATGAAGATCTTTATCGGTCAAACCGCATAACAACATACGTTGTTCCCTTTGTCATCGGTATGTTACTTGCCCGAGATTCGATCATCGGTATCATTATACCTAGTTCAATATCGTTACCGACAAGTCTCTTTACTCGCTCCGTAATGCATCATCTCGTGACAAACTCATTAGACACATTGCTTGCAAGGCTCATAGTGATGAGCATTACCGAGAGGGCCCAGAGATACCTCTCCGAAACATGGAGTGACAAATCCTAATCTCGATCTATGCCACCTCAATAAACACCATCGGAGACACCTGTAGAGCATCTTTATAATCACCCAGTTACGTTGTGACGTTTGATAGCACACAAGGTGTTGGTATTCAGGAGTTGCATGATCTCATATTTAGAGGGACATGTATAAGTTATGATGAAAGCAATTGCAATAAAACTAAACGGTCATTTATGCTAAGCTAACAGATGGGTCTTGTCCATCACATTATTCTCTAATGATGTGTTCCTGTTCATCAAATGACAACTGATAACCCACAAGTATAGGGGATCAATTGTAGCCTCTTTCAATAAGTAAGAGTGTCGAACCCAGCGAGGAGCTAAAGGTAGAATGATACGTCTCCAACGTATCTATAATTTTTGATTGTTCCATGCTATTATATATTCTGTTTTGGATGTTTAATGGGCTTTATTATACACTTTTTATTATTTTTGGGACAAACCTATTAACCGGAGGCCCAGCCCAAATTGTTGTTTTTCCGGAGTCCAAACGGAATGAAACCTTCGGGAACGTGATTTTCGGAACAAACGTGATCCAGAGGACTTGGAGTGGATGTCAAGCAACAGACGAGGAAGCCACAAGGTAGGGGTCGCGCCTACCCCCTGGGCGCGCCCTCCACCCTCGTGGGCCTCTCGTTGCTCCACCGATGTACTTCTTCCTCCTATATATAACCATATACCCTGGAAACATCATATACGGAGCCAAAACCCTATTTCCACCGCCGCAACCTTTTGTACCCGTGAGATCCCATCTTGGCGCCTTTTCCGACGCTACGCCGGAGGGGGCATTGATCACGGAGGGCTTCTACATCAACACCATAGCCTCTCCGATGATGTGTGAGTAGTTTACCTCAGACCTACGGTTCCATAGTTATTAACTAGATGGCTTCTTCTCTCCCTTTGGATCTCAATACAAAGTTCTCCTCGATCTTCTTGGAGATCTATTCGATGTAATCTTCTTTTGCGGTGTGTTTGTTGAGATCCGATGAATTGTGGGTTTATGATCAAGTTTATCTATGAACAATATTTGAATCTCCTCTGAATTCTTTTATGTATGATTGGTTATCTTTGCAAGTCTCTTCGAATTATCAGTTTGGTTTGGCCTACTAGATTGATCTTTCTTGCAATGGGAGAAGTGCTTAGCTTTGGGTTCAATCTTGCTGTGTCCTTTCCCAGTGACAGCAGGGGCAGCAAGGCACGTATTGTATTGTTGCCATCGAGGATAAAAAGATGGGGTTTATATCATATTGCATGAGTTTATACCTCTACATCATGTCATCTTGCTTAAAGCATTACTCTGTTCTTATGAACTTAATACTCTAGATGCATGCTTTATAGCGGTCGATGTGTGGAGTAATAGTAGTAGATGCAGAATTGTTTCGGTCTACTTGTCGCGGACGTGATGCCTATATACATGATCATACCTAGATATTCTCATAACTATGCTCAATTCTATCAATTGCTCGACAGTAATTCGTTTACCCACTGTAATACTTATGCTCTTGAGAGAAGCCACTAGTGAAACCTATGGCCCCCGGGTCTATTTTCCATAATATTAATCTTCCAACACTTCGCTATTTCTATTGCCGTTTATTTTACTTTGCATCTTTATTTCTCTTTATCGTAAAAATACCAAAAATATTATCTTATCATATCTATCAGATCTCACTCTCGTAAGTGACCGTGAAGGGATTGACAACCCCTTTATCGCGTTGGTTGCGAGGTTCTTATTTCTTTGTGTAGGTGCATGGGACTCGAGCATGGTCTCCTACTGGATTGATACCTTGGTTCTCAAAAACTGAGGGAAATACTTACGCTACTTTACTGCATCACCCTTTCCTCTTCAAGGGAAAACCAACGCAGTGCTCAAGAGGTAGCATAGAACAAATATTCCCTCAAGTTTTATCGACCACCGATACAGCTCTACGCACGCTTGATGTTCGCTTTACCTAGAACAAGTATAAAACTAGAAGTACTTTGTAGGTGTAACGGGATAGGTTTGCAAGAATATAAAGAGCACGTAAATAAAAACTAGGGGCTGTTTTAGGTAAAGAAGCAATAAAGTTAGTATAGCGAGTGTGGAAAAGTGGTGGTAGGAGTTGTCAAATTGTCCCTAAGCAATTGACTACTTTACTAGACCGATTGCAAGTTTTATGTGGGAGAGGCCACTGCTAGCATGTCATCCCTAACTTGGAATTCTATGCACTTATGATTGGAACTATTAGCAAGTATCCGCAACTACTAACGTTCATTAAGGTAAAACCCAACCATAGCATTAAGATATATTGGTCCCCCTTCAATCCTGTATGCATCAATTTCTATGCTAGGTTGAAGCTTCTGTCACTCTTGACCTCAAATACATAGTCCTATCAACATACAACTTAACCCTATCAACATACAACTTATCCTGATTTTGCCCTTTCATCGTTTCTTAAATTTCCGGATATCCGTAACTCCGATTCGGTAGAAATTTGGACACGATTTTATGCGGATATTGGCTTTCTTGCAGCGAAAGAAGGGCACCAACCGCCTTACAGAGTGGCGACGAGGGTCAGGGGCGCGCCCACCCCCTGGGGCGCACCCCCGGCCTCGTGGCCCCCTCAGGCATCCTCTTGCGTTGATTCTTCTTCCCAAAAAACACATATATTCCAAAAAAATCTCCGTAAGTTTTTATCCCGTTTGGACTCCATTAGATATGGATTTTCTGCGAAACAAAAAACATGCAACAAACAGGAACTGGCACTGGATCAATATGTTAGTCCCAAAAATAGTATAAGAAGTTGCCAAAAGTATATGAAAGTCGTATAATATTGGCATGGAACAATAAAAAATTATAGATACGACGGAGACGTATCAACAACACATGTCTTTGGTCAGGAAACTTAACCATCTTTGATTAACGAGCTAGTCTAGTAGAGGCATACTAGCGACACTCTGTTTGTTTATGTATTCACACATGTACTAAGTTTCCGGTTAATACAATTCTAGCATCAATAATAAAAAATTATCATGATATAAAGAAATGTAAATAACAACTTTATTATTGCCTCTAGGGCATATTTCCTTCAAAAGCACCTACAAACCCAAAGTGATTGAGCATCACTGAAGAGATCGTTCCTGTGTGGAATCGACACTTGTTACCTTTGAGGACTGTGCATCCTCAGACAGTTAGGCGTCATGGTCTAGAGCATCCAAGAGGAATTGTGGATCTCTGAGTGACTGAGTCTGTGAAGGTTTGGAAGTCACCTAAAGACTAACCACGTGTGATTGGGTGAGGTCTGTGTGACCTTAACTCAAGGATAATACGGTGAGGACTGTGTGTCCGGGACTGTGTGTCTTCGGGTTTAAATACCTAGCCGCTCCAACCAGACGTACGACTGTTACAACAGTTGGAACTAGTCTACCAAATCACCGTCTTCACCAAGCTACTGGTTCTATTTCCTCAACCCTTTCATTTCCTCATTCATGTGTTGATGTACCTGATCGTTACTGTTTGAAGACTTTGACTGAAGACTTTCTCAATTTCCTCAATCATAATTCTTCAGTCACTTTGTCTTCAGCCTGCTTATCCTGTTTACACGCTACTTGTGCTCTATGTATGTTTCATTTCATCATGATGACTATGCTACTGCTTTGTTATGCATGCACCTGAGTACTTATTCCGCTGCTCGTAGTTCATGACTTAGGAAATTCCTCAAGTTGAATTTTCTCAGTGGAGAATTTGTAAAAATCGCCTATTCACCCCCTCTAGTCGATATAACGCACTTTCAATTGGTATCAGAGCAAGGTACTCCCTTGTTTTGTGTGATTTTGGTTTAACCACCTAGAGTTTTAGTTATGTCGACTGCAGGCATGATCAAGGCCTCGGCTGGGTGTCCTACCTTCGATGGGATGAACTACCCCTACTGGAAGAATAAGATGCGCATGTATCTTGAGGCAATTGAAAACGATCTTTGGTACGTTGTGGAAAATGGCGTTCCCTCCATCACTCCTTCCGTGAACGCTGTTGATGTGAAGAGATTCAAGCAACTCGACTCTCAAGCGAAGAATATCATATGTGGCCATCTGAGCAAAGGACAGCACGGCAGAGTGAGCGCTTTGGAGACAGCAAAGCTTATCTAGGATAGGCTGTCCAAAGTTAACGAAGGAGTCTCAACTCAATGTGACTCTCGAGTTGACGTTCTTCGCAATCTCTTCAACCGCTTCAAAAGAATCGACAACAAAAATGTTCAGCAAACCTTCGATCGCCCCACTGACATCTCAAATGAGCTTCAAGCACTTGGTGCCACTGACATCACCGACCATGAGGTGGTGAAGAAATTGCTGAGATCGCTTGATTCCTCATTCGACACACTTGCACTGATGATTCAAGAACGAGGAGATTACAAGTCACTTGATCCTGCTGATATCCTCGAGAGGCTAAATATTCATGAGTTCCAACTTGCTAAGAAGAGAAAACTCTATGGACCAAGTTATGGAAGATCTCACACACTGAAGGCCAAGGTTGTTTCCGAATATGAAGGTGAAGATTCTAATAGCAGCCTTGGTGATCTTGAAGAACTGAGCCAGGAGCTAGCAATGCTCGTGAGGAAATTCCATTAGTTCTCAAGGCATGGTCGCTTTGGAAAATCTTCAAGAGGTGATGAAACAACATTAGATTCCACATCCCGTGACTATAAGAAGAGGACTTGCCACAAATGCAAGAAACCTGGTCACTACATTACTGATTGTCCTCAGTGGGAAAAGGAATCAAAGAATAAGAAATACAAGGATGATAGTTCTTATGACTTGAAGAAGAAGAAGAAATCTTCAAAGTCCTCATCGTCAAAATCTTTAAAGTCTTCATCTCACAAGAAGAGTAGCTCCAAAAAGGCTCGGGCATTCATTGGCAAGGAAATGGACTCTGAAGCTGAATCTAAGGAAACTGTGGAAGAGGAGGAATCTGAGGAGTCAGACTCTAGTGTGGCGAGCCTAGCCCTTGCTACTGCCTTCGTCAGCAAGTTCATCTTCAACACTAAGGAAAATGACTTCCCCAACACTGCTGATGATGGAAACGATGATTACTCTCCCACCTATTTCTTCATGGCAAAAGGTGCCAAGGTACTCAAATATCCCTCCTCTAAATCAAGTGAGGATGAATTTGATGAAAATCTCAAACCTAGCTATTCCAAACTTGCTAAGATTGTTGTCAAACAACAAAACACTTTTGAAAAGGTTCAAAATTTGCTAGACAAAAGTGATGAGTTGTTGGGTGAAGAAATGGATCAAACTCAAACTCTGACTGAAAATCTTCAGAGACTTCAGACTAAGTTTGATAACCTTCAGAGTCATCATAACACTCTCTTAGCTGATCATGAGAAGCTTTCTTATGAATTTCTTCAGAGAAAGCAAGATCTTGAAAAGCTAAGGATGAGTTATGAAGATCTTCAGAAGGAAAATGATTCATTGCTTGCTCAATAGATCAGTTCCGCTCAGGATGAATTTATTCCACCATGTTTGAAATGCATTGAACGTGAATATGCTAATTCTTCACCTGAAAGTCCAAATGCTTCTATTGCTGCAAATTCTTCAACTGTCTTTGTGGTCACAAATTCCTCATCTGAGGATATCGCAAGTATCACTGAAAATGCAGGGTTGAAGGAATTGTATGTGACAGGCATGTACAAAAGCCTCAAAGGGCATCAGGCTCTTTGTGATGTGCTTAAAAAGAAGATCCTCAACAGGAACCCTAGGAAAGAGGGTATTGTCTTTGAGAGGAAACTCAATGTTGATGGGACCTATTGAAAACCAGAGCAGTATCCCAAAACCTCATGGGTTGCTGCGAAAGGACCTCCTGTAGATCCATCCACTCTATCTGGATTTACATGTGAATCTTCATATTCTTCTGATGAGTCATTTGACTCCAACTATAAACTGTTCAAAAATCGGAATGGTGAAGTATTTGCTAGATATGTTGGAACTAACTACAGGAACGACCCCCCCTATGAAGAAAATCTGGGTTCCCAAAAGGTGCCTTGAAAGTCTTCAGGTGAATGTCATCATGACACCACCTATGAAGAATAGGAACCCCAGATCAAATTCTTCATATGGACCAAAGTCTCCATATGGATCCAAGTCCTCATATGGACCAAATTCCTCACATGGATCAAATTCTTCATATGGAGCTATGAATATGTGCATTATTCTTCAAATCATTATGTTCATAAGTCATCGAAGAATTTCTCTGCTTATTCATATGCTCACTCTAGCCCCTCTTTTGTGGAATGAAGTGGACTGGCTTCTATGCCACCTTTCTCTTGTGGAGCTTGCAGAATGATGAACTCTTTGCCACCCCTCCAGATGTGGGTGGTGAAGAAAAGGAACTAACCTCTTATGCAGGGTCAGGTCTCCAGACGAACTTAAATGCCTGAAGAATTTGCTAGAGACCTGAATATGCTTGATAGGATGCAAGCTAATCATGAAGAAATGAATAATCATTTCTCACGTCCTTATACCACTATATCTGCTGTAATGTTTGATGAAATTCAATCTGATGAATTTGATGTCATATTCTTCACTGATGAAGTATATGAGTTCGTAAGATGCACTAATTCATCTACAGAATGATCAACCCAAAGCTACTGAGCGGGTCCTCGATAGTGGATGTACAAATCACATGACCGATGACAAGAACTTATTGATAGACATTGCTTTATCTCCATCGCATCTGAAGCATATCACCTACGCTGACAAAGGCAAAAGCAAGGTATTAGGTCTAGGTAGGGTTGCGATCTCAAAGGATCGACACATGGACAAAGTCATGCTTGTCGAGTCCTTGGGATTCAACCTCATGTCTGTCGTCTTTGGAAAATATCATTGTGTTGTGATCATGGAATCTGACAATTCCAAAGTCTTTGAAGGATTTAGGAGAGGAGACTTGTATATTGTTGATTTCTCTACAGGACCACAGCCTGCCACATGTCTACTTGCAAAAGCTTCAGAAGGCTGGTTATGGCATCAACGACTAGGTCATGCTGGCATGAGGAACTTACACACACTCGCGAAGAAGAAGCACGTCATTGGCATCGAGGGTGTCAAATTCCTCAAGGACCATCTGTGTGGAGCTTGTGAGACTGGAAAGATGACCAAGTCCAAGCATCCCTCGAAGACTACCATGACTACCACTCGTCCTTTTGAATTGCTTCACATGGATATCTTTGGCCCTACTCATTATGCCACAATCACAAATGCAACATCTCTATATGGCTTTGTTATTGTTGATGACTACTCTCGTTATACTTGGGTGCATATCATCACTTACAAAACTGAAGTGCAGGAAGTCTTCAAACGATTCTCCTCAAGGGCCTCGACGAATTTTGGTGTGAAGATCAAGCACATTAGGAGTGGCAATGGGACCGAGTTCAAGAATACTGTTCTTGATGACTATCTTGATGAACTTTGTATTACTCACGAGTTATCTGCCCCTTATACTCCTCAGCAAAATGGCGTCGTGGAGCGCAAAAACAGGACTCTGGTTGAGATGGCTCGTACTATGCTTGATGAATACAAGACGCCTCCTCGCTTCTCGCCTGAGGCTATTGATACTGTGTGCCACATCATCAATAGGGTATATCTTCACAAATTCTTCAAAAAGACCTCATATGAACTCCTCACTGACAAGAAACCCAATGTGAGTTATTTCCAAGTCTTCGATGCAAAATGTTGCATTAGAGATCCTCATCACAATTCTTAATTTGCACCGAAAACACATGAAGGTTTTATGCTTGGTTATGGAAAGGACTCGCACACCTACAGAGTCTTCAACACCTATCACCACAAGGTTGTTGAAATTGTAGATGTGCGGTTCGATGAAACTAATGGCTCGCAAAGAGAGCACCTACCTCCTGTGCTAGATGAAATGTCACCTGAGGAATCCATCTAGTTCAAGGCTACTAAGGATGTCATTCCCACTGAAGAATCTGCTGAAGAAGTCATTCCAAAACGTGAAGAAAATCATGCTGGTGCATTTGATGAAAATGGCTCTGAAGAAAATGCCGAGCCCAATCAACATCGTCAACCTGCTCATCCTCGCGTTGCAAATGAAGTGTAGATCAAGAAAATCATCGACGACATCAACGCACTAGGTCCTCTCACACGCTCAAGAGCTTCACATTTGTCTAACTTTTGTGGGCACTTTTATTTTGTCTCTATCATAGAGCCCACTAAAGTTGACGAGGCATTTCTGGAGCCTGAGTGGATTCAAGCGATGCAAGAGGAATTACATCAATTCGAGCTCAACAATGTTTGGGAACTTGTCAAGCGACCAGACCCACGCAAGCACAATATCATCGGTACCAAATGGATCTACCACAACAAGCAAGATGAAAATGGCCTTGTAGTGAGGAATAAGGTTCGTCTTGTAGCTCAAGGCTACACACAGGTTTTGAAGATCCTAAGCATCCTGACAAAGTCTTCAGACTCAATAAGGCCCTCTATGGCCTCAAGCAGGCCCCTCGGGCGTGGTATGATACTTTGAAGGAATTCCTCATGAATAAAGGCTTCAGACTCGGTTCACTTGACCCAACACTTTTCACCAAAACCTATGATGATGAATTATTCGTGTGCCAAATATATGTTGATGATATTATCTTTGGTTGTACTAACCAACGTTACAGTGACGAATTTTCCTATATGATGAGTGAGGAATATCAAATGTCTATGATGGGAGAATTGAAATTCTTCTTAGGTCTTAAAATTCATCAACAACACAATGGCATCTTCATATCTCAAGAGAAATACCTCAAGGATGTGTTGAGGAAATTCGGGATGCAAGATTGCAAAGGCGTCAAAATCCCTATGCCCATGCAAGATTGCAAAGGTGTCAAAATCCCTATGCCCACAAATGGCCATCTATGCACTGATGAAAATGGTGTAGACTTCGATCAAAATGTATACTCCTCCATGATTGGCTCTTTATTGTATCTATGTGCATCTAGGCCAGATATTATGCTTAGTGTTTGCATGTGTGCCTGTTTTCAAGCTACACTGAAGGAATCACACCATAAGGCTGTGAAACATATTCTTCGATATCTAGCTCACACTCCAACACTTGGATTATGGTATCCCAAGGGCTCGGCTTTTGATCTCATTGGATATTCTGACTCTGACTATGCTGGTGATCGTGTGGATCGCAAGTCAACATCAGGCACATGTCATTTCCTTGGACGATCCTTAGTATGTTGGTCCTCGAAGAAGTAGAACTGTGTATCACTCTCTACTGTTGAAGCTGAGTACATTGCTGCCGATTCTTGCTGTGCTCAATTGCTATGGATGAAGCAAACCCTCAAGGACTACGACATCAACATGAAGAATGTGCCTCTCTACTGAGACAATGAGAGTGCCATCAAGATTTCTCATAACCCAGTTCAGCACTCGAAGACAAAGCACATCCAGATTTGTCATCATTTTCTTCGTGATCATGTGTTGAAGGGCGACATCTCCATCGAGCACGTGAAGACTGAAGAACAGCTACCGGATATCTTCACAAAGCCCTTGGATGAGAAGAGATTTAGCAAGTTGTGGTGTGCGCTAAATATCTTCGAATCTTCGAATGTTCTTTGAAAGGACACACATCCTAACACTTATGCAAAATTGATGGCTTAGATGTGTAACACACGAAGTAATGTTTTTCTTCAATCAATGAAGACTAACCCTCTAAGTGTGAAGAAATTAATGAAGAATTTGATTCTTAGAGCCCTACAACAACTGTACGTGGCGTCTGAAACCATCATTCTTATACGGTGGGTCATGCCACCAACCAAAGTTGAGAATGTTCAAATTTGAGTTTTTCTTCAATTTGCAAATTTTTCAAATTC
>NW_025225584.1:0-10307 GCF_018294505.1 Triticum aestivum
TGCATGTCGGGCACGCGCATTCGATGCAGGGAACTGTTGAGTGGGGACTATAGCTCCCTTCTGGTGTATGCTTCCCTTGTTCGAGTAGCTACGGTGAGTCGGAAGACGGTGTGACTGAAGATGCAGATAACACATAATGTTAAGAATGACACATCTCTTTGATCTGAAGAAATACACTAAGAGATCAACAGGAAGGTACAAGAGTGGTCACACGTCTGTTGACTGAGACTAATTGGGGTCACACGATTTTATTTTATTTTGTTACTGTCCGATCTACGCCGGATGGCTTGATGGCCGTCTTGTGCCTCCCGGCTGACACTGTTAGGAATCTTCCTCGAAGAGCCAGCGACCAACGGCAGAGCAGCTTGCCTCCGCCGTCCGTGGCCCCGGCCAAAACCCCGCTCCCCGCCCCACCGCACTGCCGTGGTTGCGCCGCCCCAGGGCCAATCCACAAAGACTCCCCGTCATCCAGATCCGGCAGCGGCAGTACCTTGAACCCACACAACTCTAAGATAGCCATCTAAGCGCTGCTTCCGCGGCGAACTTGCGGCCCCGCACCCTTACGTTAGACACCAGCCAACTGGCAGCCTAGGAGCTCCGCCGCCTCGAGGGGTGCTGCTTCCCATTGGGAATCGATTGGCCCAGAATAAAAATTCAGACAACTGACGCCTAAATAAAGTGATTTGAGATGAGGGTGCGACCTATCTGGCGGCATGGTGAAGTAGGCAGGTCTAGCTACCGAATCGGTGAGGCCGGCGCGGTTGCGGTGGCCACCGGCGGCAGGGAAACAGCGATGTCGTGACGGTCGACGGCTACGGGGAAGCAGCGCCGGGACTCTGGATGGATCCAAAGTTGGAGCCGCTCCGGCGCCGTGAACAACAGCGGGGGTGAATCGGCTCTGGTACGGTTCACGCGTCCGTCGTCGAGGCAGCTCCAGCAGCACGGAGTAAGAGGCACACGGCCCAGTGCATGACGGCAAATGGACAGCGTCTCCGGCATTAGGGAGGAGGGTGGCTGTGAAATTGGTGCGGTGGGGGGTGACGGTGTCTTGAACTAGGGGGTACTCATCACGTCGTCTCCCGGTCAGTTGGATTGGGCCGAGGACCCCCGTGGCCGTATACTCATGGGCCAGTTCGGACAGCTGCCACATACAAGGAAGATTCCACAAGACTTGGTGATCAAGACAAGGACTCCTCCCCACCGGCGTATTCGGCTAGGACTCTTGTTATCCTAGGCCTCTGGTGCATTATATAAACCGAGGCCAGGCTGGTCGATAGAGATATACAGAATCATAATCATAGGCTAGCTTCTAGGGTTTAGCCTCTACGATCTCGTGGTATATCAACTCTTGTAATACTCATATCATCAAGATCAATCAAGAAGGAAGTAGGGTATTACCTCCATCGAGAGGGCCCGAACCTGGGTAAACATTGTGTCCCCCGCCTCCTGTTACCATCCGCCTTAGACGCACAGTTCAGGACCCCCTACCCGAGATCCGCTGGTTTTGACACCGACATTGGTGCTTTCATTGAAAGTTCCGCTGTGTGATCGACAAAAGGATCAATGGCTCGGCTGCAGATCAACTGCGACATCGGCTTCTTCGTCACCGGCTCGACTGCTCACCTTGGCTGGACCGAGGACTGCGCCCTACCTCCGATCATCATGTTTGGAGGAGGGCCTTCATCAACATCAACTCCGATCTCTATCAAGATCATGGAGGAATCATCCAGGGAGCCCGGGGGCTCAACGTCAACATTTTCCTCGGGCGACCGTGCTGTTTTCCTGGACAGCGAACTTGTATCCTCCGCCACCGCCTCCTCAAGTGTCGTTTTAATGATTGCTTCAGTGGAATTGTGCGGAATTGAGTCTACAACAATCCTGGAAAATTTCGTCGAGTTCCGATGGAGGAATCTCTGGCAATCCACGATATACTGGAGCCCTGTCAAATCTGGACGGGAATCTAGACGAGTTTAGGGCGTGGTGTCCAGCTTCTAGCTCGGACGTCCTTTGGAAGATCCAACAGTTGATCGGCTGCGGAATTCCTATATCTACCACCCCTCAAAATTTCAGCTCGATCCGACCGTCCAAACTTCGGGAACCTTCCGATTAGTGCATCACTTTTCGGATCTGTTTTCTATGCGAGAACGAATCCGACCCGAACTCATCTTTTTTATGAACGGGATTTCGGACATCCTTTTTGAAGAAAGTTTTGTATGGGGTATTGTGTTTTGTTCCCAAACACATCCCGCTAATTTTGAAGTCTTTTCCAATATGATCTTCACCATCGCGCTGGTGTCAAACCAGCACGACAACGTTGCTCTACGACTGCCGACCTGCGCTATGCACGTTGTCACTTTATTTTGCCAAGCTCAACTTCTTCGGATCACATCGCGAAGGATAAATCATCACCAACATCGCCGCCCCACGGATTACACGGAGCGGGCACACCGGCATCGCCGCACAGTCACTTCATCAAGCCGGCATTGACCACGTCACGACCGGAATCGGCAGGGCCGCACTGTTGCTTCTTCAAGCTGATGTCCATCACGCCGACCTACTTCGACTCACCGGCTGACATCGAGGCTTCGACTTCTCGGCTAGACCGGGGGCTTCGCCATCTCTTCATCAACCTACTCCGGAGACTTCAGCATCACTAGCCGACCAACTTCGTCACGTTAGCTGGACCGAGGGCTTTGCCTCGGCAAGCCAACCTTTGCCAGCATCCCCATGCTGTCGCTTTATCGCCCATCAGGCAATGGGTGTGCGGATCGAGTCCCAATTTTGGGAGTCACCTTTCTTCGGATTGGTACAACAAATAAACCAGGTTCCGTACATAGTCCGGTGCACGCCGCATCCGGAACTCGGACTGACATGTGAATTCAGGCTTTGCCACGCCTTTACCGCATCACGCCGACGCCCTGCATCGACATACACTTCGGCGCGTAGGCCATATTTTCTTTTATTACTCACTTTGCATAAATTATTTATTATGCAACGATTTTTTAATTATTATTATTACTATTATCTCTGGATTGCACTATTTTTTGTGCACAGGAAAATGATCCGGGTTGGGCAGTATCGTCAACTCGGTGTACTGACATGCCACGTCACCTCGGCTGGATGGGGGGCTTCGTCAACACTTCATTACCCCACGCCGGGGACTTCGGCGTCACTCTGCCGGCCTGCATTGGCCGTGCCATGTCACCACTTCGGAGTGCCGAGCTCTTCGCTCCGCCACCTTGGGACTGGCTTGGAGGATGGAACCTTGTCCCGCATCAAGCTCGGACCGCGTCATCAATGCCGAACACATTAACCAGCTAAGTTGCCTTCATGCTCAAAGTTTTAAATTTTTAACTTGTGTTCGGTTCGACCTAGCATTATACCTTTTTGGCAAAAAGTTGTTTGTGAAAAAAATTCCTTGTCATAACCTTGTTTGTGACACACAAATTCAAATACCCAGTTCACTTGGGGGCTTCCTTCATGGAGCCTTTCCTCTTGCATATGATTATACTTGTACGGCTTCGTTCCTTGTTCGTGTATTACGCCACAATATGCACCATATTGACTTAAACGATTTGCAAGCCGGGTTGCCTCGCTCCTGTGTTTACCCCTACGTTCCCGATTGTTCAGCTAGGGAGTAAAGGGGGCACCTCTGCGATTGTCACGATCGGGTCATCTGAGCTCGGACCTCAGACTGGGTGAAGCCGAAAGCTAGCGCTCTTATTGTTTTCAATTGCGGTCGGCACAGAACGGAACTCATGAGTACAAAAAATCTATTGCACAAGTCTCATAGTAACAATGAGCAACCGAAGAAAGGTATCGGTGGGGGTACTATTTTCTTCGAAGATGCTTCTTACACTTCATCAGTAATATAGCAAAAGTTCCCTGAGCGCGCTTTGTCTGTTACAGCCTTATGGCCTGATTGCCTTGTTATCGGTTACACCATCGATATTTTCGACAGGTGGAGTACGTAAGACTTTTCGGTCCTTGACCGAAGAGGGAGAAGCCAACGGTCGGTTAAGACGCGTTTAAAGTTCGGGTGAACAAAGATATGATATTAGTACTTCGGTACATACAATCATTATACATAAAATTCTTTTACCCAAGTCACTTGGGGGCTCTTAAATGAGCCATTTTATAATAAGTGTTCTTCTTCTTAGTCGTTGCAAAGTTGTTTATTATTATTATTATTTATCACTCCTTTCTCGACGCAAGTGTGTGGTCAATAGCCGGATAGCCTTGCTTCTCTCTAAAGCCGTTCGAACTTAGTTTGCTAAACTAGCCTCGGAGAAGCACTCCGCCTTCGGGATAAGGAGGTTGAAGCCATAGGCTGATCCGCTTGAAGTCTTGAGATAGAATGTGTCATTGTAAAGCACGACAACAACACAATTTTCCTTTTCTAAAACCAATTTTTGATTTGGCACCGAACACTTGATCTAGTTTGGGCGTCCAGTTTTTACTGAAGTTTTTGGTTTTCCAAGCCTATGGCACTTTTAAGCCATTTGTGTGTTTCCAGCATTAGTCTCGTAGTGCGGCGTCGGACACCTTTAGGGATTCGGCAAAAACATTCTCGGACATTGATGTATATGCATCAGTTTCGAATTGCGTCTTTGGTCAATAGTTGGGTTGCCCGGCTCCTATGCTTGCCTCCTACGTTCCGCTTTATTCGGCTAGGTTCGCAACGGGAGAACCACTGCGATTGTGCTCACTACAAGAAATATTTCAACTTGCGACCCTCACTATTGGTCACTGAAAGGTCATGGTTTTTCATTTGCGACCTTTTTGTGACCAAAAACAGAAGGTTGAAAGCTGGCAGTCGTAAACTGAAATTAACGACCTTCTCTGTGAGAAGGTCGTGGAATTCCACGACCAAAACAAAAGGTCACTAGTTCAACGACCTTCTGTTTTGGTCACTGGCTATCTGCCCAGGCCACGTCGGATCCGACGTGGCAAGCTGACATGGCAAAATTGCGACCAAATGAAAAGGTCGATGATAAGAATCAGCCCGGTCCAATTCGGTGTTCTACATGGGCCTGGCCCAATAATTCAGCCTTTTTAGAATATTTTTTCCCTATTAATTTGGTCGACTACATGGGCCAAGCCCACATTTTTGCCGTTTTATTTCTGGGCCATGGTCTCTTATAATGCATTTCTTATTAGTTTTTGTCCTTCCAGAAAAATATTGTTTGGGCCATGGCCTTTTCACCCCAGACCACGTTTGTACCACGTTTATTTCTGGGTCATGGCCTATTCAGGCCCGGTACTATCATGGCAATTGAGTAATTTTCACAATCTGGCATTAAAGCAACATGTACATAGGGAATACAAAATTTCATTACACAGGAATTGTTCAACACGTAGGAGCACATCTGGTACTGTCCTAACAATGTCTACATAATTTGCCTTATCTCACTACTACATAACATTGTTCAACACATAGGAGCACATCTGGTACTGTCCTAACAATGTCTTCATTGCTCCCTCTGATGGGCAAGTTCTCCAGGTGCGACAACTTGCCTTCCTACAAGAACAGAACATTACATGAATAGATCAATCGAGGAGGAAACAGTAAAACAGGCTGAAAGCATCACACATACAAATAATAACAGCATACATTAATGTATAAAATAATAAAAATATCTATAACCAGGGCTATTTCTAGCCAACCTGTGTGCATGAATCATAATAGATCAAGCAAAAGACGTAGAACCATCAGCAAACAACAAATATTAGTGAAAGGGGACAATTTCTAGTACTCGTCAGTTTTGCAAAGTGAGCAAGAACGATGATATTTTCCTACACATACTTTTTGATTTTTCCTTAGTCCTATAGTGATCTGCTCACTCCAATTCTATCTACTCAACCCATTCACATGCAACATGGATAATCAGGAAGCATCTAGTCAAATAAGGAATTAGAATGCAACATGGATAACTATGCCCTATGAAACAGTTCACGTATCAAGAACCATCAACGTAAATAAGGAACTGGTATAGAACACCAACTCAATCACCTTCACAACAATGAAATCATGGATAATTCTTCTATTTAATTGAAGTTCTCTAAGCTTCTTCCCCCATTGAAAGCAGTCTACAAAATAATTGAGAACAAGGTCAGCGCCAAAATTCAAACCATATAATTTCTTGCTAATCTCATATACTGTTATTCAAAAGAAAGATGTATTTTGCTGTAAGATTTTAGCACTAGTACACAAGACATAAAAAGGTACCAAAAATCCTTAGTGATCTGAAGCAGCAAACAAAATTTAAACACAGACAATGCATGCCATAGTAATAGCAGCACAAACAGAGAAATGCAAAAGGCACCTCATACTAGTATGGTGATCTCCGTCGCAAATTTTAAGCTCTATTTCATGTAGATAATTTATTTGGTTTTAGTAAACAACTACAGTAGCATGCAGTATATATGAAGGGATTACAACAGGTTCCTATAGTACACTAGATAGGCCAACATTTTAGACTACTAGTACCTAGAAATCATATGCATCTCTGTTTTTTCTCTAGCCCAGCCACAAGATCATAAGAGAAATCATAAGTATCTGGTGCATTTGATATAATAAAGCAGCTCCCGAACAAACAGAAGTTCTGCATCTTCACATCCCAATTCAGGAGATCTGTGGGAAAACCTACCCTGAGGAGCTCGCTGCGGGATCTTCTCCATGGACAGCCCCCTTCTTTCACAACACCAGATTGGCCTCTTCACGAACCTGCAAAAATAAATGCACACACAAATCAGATTGTGGGAGACGAGAGGAGGAAGAGGAGGAGGAGGGATGTGTATGCAAGTGTATAAGCATCAAGCATGAGATACTTTTCAAATTACTATGAACATTCTTAGTTTCTTTGATTGAAGTAGGTGACTGGGGCTAGGTGTGCTCACTACTAGGCAGTAAAAACTCGGTATATACAAGCATTGCGTGCTTAGTTATCGGCGACGAATATCTAGACACCAAAATATCGGTGCCTCTGCCGCAAGTAACCATCATCATGAACTAGACATACGAATACTAAATATCAACCAATGCACATACTTTTATTAGCAAGAGGAGAGATAGCTCAAAACAGAACATATATAATTTGCAAGAAGGAAATCACCCATAATTAACAGGGAGAGATATAACCAAAACAAGTTCATTTGTCTTCCAAGTATAAAACATCAAGTGCACAAACTCACATCAGTTAACATCATTACAGAATTTCAGATAACATGTTTACTGCAGAAATCAAGCATAGGTAGTAGTGCTGCTAGTGTTTCTTTCGGTGGTTGTGTTGGACATGCAACTAAATTTCCGTTAATTGATGAAATGCAGACGCTGAGGAGGCTAGCCCAGAACAGGGAGGCGGCAAGGAAGAGTCGGCGTGATGCGTACCTGAATCTAGGAGAAATGCCGGAAGCAAGGGAAGGAGGGCGTGACGGCGATGTTCACGATTGCCTCCATGAACAGCTAGCCTCCATGAAGAGTTCACGCTTGCATTCCAACATTGGTTCGTATGTATAAGTTGCAAGTAATTGTACCGAATAATTGTGTACAAACTGAGAAGAGCTTCTAAATTACTACAGGATAAATGGTTGTAGAGCAGAATCATACTTGGTAAACAATGCATGAACATCCAAGTCGTTCTCCTTCAGTTTTGGACCAGTGCTGTACCAGCCAACGACATGCTCCTTGGCTGCATCCGAAACAGCTCCTCAGTATTCAACAGAAACAACTACACATGGCAAGTCCAAGCATATCTAATAAAAATTCTAAAACAGCATACCGTTGATCCTCTTGAACATGGAGAACATAGACTCATGGTAATTATGGTCGAGGAACCAGATCCTTGGGTCCTTGTCATCCTCCTGAAACGGCACTGCAAGATCACACCCTGACGCAATTCACAAATTCAGCAAGCCACCACCGTAATAAATAGCTCTACAGATCTAATCACGCAAGGGTTTCGCGCCAGCGGATCTAGCAGCAGCTATAGCCAGGGTGGGTTTCGCGAACCCTAGGCCCCGCCAGAGGCACGGTTCCCCCGAAAACAGTCCGGGGACCTGGACGGCGCAAACCCTAGCAGGGAAGATGCGGGGTTCGGTCGTTTGCTTACCGGTGTAGGAGTTGGTGACGTCGATGATGCCGCGGGAGGAGGTGCCGAGGAGCACGCCGACGACGCGCTTCCTGGTGTCGCGGGCGACGCGATTGTACTGGTCGACGATGCTGAGCACCACCAGCGGTACACCACCACCATCTCCAGCGTCCGCCCCGACAGCTGCGCCGCCTTCACCACATCCATCTCCTCTCCCTCTCCTCGGCGCGTCGTCAGGGAGCAGCGCGAGGGGCGCGGCCCCGCAGGCGAAGAGGGAGCAAGGGCGCGAGCGGGCGGAGGGATCCGAAGGTGGGTGGCGCGAGCGGGCGGAGGGATCTGACGTCGTGGCTGCGGCGGGAGACGGGGCGGCGGCGGAGGACGGGGCACGGGCTGGATCTGGATCGGGGAGAAGGGGAAAGAGAGAAGCGGCGGAGAGGGGGAGAGAGAGGCGGGCGCGGGCTGCTAGGGTTTGGATTAGGCTGCTGAGAGGTGGACGGTTCAGATCGGCTAAGGGGGGGTGAACCGTCGGATGAGCCCTGATTGGCTCAGAAAATTTATGGTTTAATATAGTTTCTAAGTACTAAAACTATGGGTGTTTTGTGAAGCAGTTATCAAAAATATTTTGCAAAACGGCAGAACTAAATTTTTCTCTGAAGTTAGACCACATTTTTTGGATGATCACCAATTTGCATGCATTTTTACCTTTCTAGCTATTTTAATCATTTTTCGAGTGCCCAAAATAAGTTTTTTTGTGAAGGACCTATAATATATTTGTTGCAAAATTGTACCAAATAAATTTTCTAAAATACTAGGACATATTTAATGCACAATTGACCAAATGGTTGGGTGTAAAATGTTTTGATCCACCTCTGGTGAAAAAGACAAATTTCCGCCGATTCAGGTGGAAACGGGTCAAATTTGAACTGCAGCTGCCTTATAGTTTGTTCTTTATTTTTGCCAAAAATCATTTCTAGGTACATAAGTACCTATTTAATCAGAGACCAAAAAATTCTAAGATTCAACCACTAGCTAGGAACGGTCATTCCCGCCGTTTTGACCGCATTTTGAAACGGGCTTAAAAAATTCAAAAAAATCAAAAAATTGGGAAACCTTCGCATTGTGTCATTATATGGGGCCAAGTTCCCAGGAAAAATAACAAACTTGTAATACGGCAATTATTTTAAAAAGTGTTCTCAGAAACGAGCTATCACGTGTGGAGATCAATGGCTTTCAAGCCAAATGATCAATCTTATGGCCACATTCATGGCATAGTTTGTTCAAATGATCTCATATTGTGCACAAGGGTGCATACTGGAATGGCAAACAATGTTGCCTAAGGAAGTTTTCATTTTCTTTGGACGAAAAAACCATTTTCCATTTTTCGAGTGCCCAAAAGGAGGTTTTTTTGTGAAGGACCTCCCAAATAATTGTTGCAAAATTGGACCAAATAAATTTTCTAAAATACTAGGACATATTTAATGCACAATTGACCAAATGGTTGGGTGTAAAAAGTTTTGATCCACCTCTGGTGAAAAAGACAAATTTCCGCCGATTCAGTTGGAAGCGGGTCAATTTTGAACTGCAACTGCCTCATAGTTTGCTCTTTATTTTTTACAAAAATCATTTCTAGGTACATAAGTGCCTATTTAATCAGAGAAACACCAACAAAATTCCAAGATTCAACAACTAGCTAGGAACGGTCATTCCCGCCGTTTTGACCGCATTTTGAAACGGGCATAAAAAATTCAAAAAAAATCAAAAAATTGGGAAAGCTTCGCATTGTGTCATTATATGTGTCCAAGTTCCCAGGAAAAATAACAAACTTGTAATACGACAATTATTTTAAAAAAGTGTTCTCAGAAACGAGCTATCACATGTGGAGATCAATGGCTTTCAAGCCAAATGATCAATCTTATGGCCACATCCATGGCATAGTTTGTTCAAATGATCTCATATTGTGCACAAGGATGCATATTGGAATGGCAAACAATGTTGCCTAAGGAAGTTTTTCTTTGGACGAAAAAACCATTTTCCATTTTTCGAGTGCCGAAAAGGAGGTTTTTTGTGAAGGACCTCCCAAATAATTGTTGCAAAATTGGACCAAATAAATTTTCTAAAATACTAGGACATATTTAATGCACAATTGACAAAATGGTTGGGTGTAAAAAGTTTTGATCCACCTCTCGTGAAAAAGACAAATTTCCGCCGATTCAGTTG
>NW_025225584.1:10317-11598 GCF_018294505.1 Triticum aestivum
AAGCGGGTCAAATTTGAACTGCAGCTGCCTCATAGTTTGCTATTTATTTTTTCCAAAAATCATTTCTAGGTACATAAGTACCTATTTAATCATAAATACATGGTTTGGTGGCGATACGTCGAGGTTTGGGCAGTGGCCGAGGGCCCCAACTCTAGAGCGCGTAAACTCGCATGCCCGCCGCGTGGTCACCGCGTGACCGTGGCGTTGCCATGTGTTCTGGGCGGCCTAGGCATGTCTAGTGGGCTGGGCACTCCCCAGGTAGGTGCTAGGAAGAAAATTACAACATAAGATTTTCACGAGGAGACCGATCGATGCTCAAACATGAATTAGCAGCCAAGTGTTTGATTAGCGGTACGGGAAATGTACATGGCTAATGGCGTGAGTTTTGGCTGAGGATGATCAGTTACTAAGAAGACCGTCTTCACAAATTTTTAGCTCAAAAGGAGGATCCTAGGTGGTACTTGCTTTGCAAAGTACCACACTGGACATAAATACGAATGTTGAAGCTGGGCTCAAAATAATGAATGGATTGAGCTGGCATTTGGTGAAGGATGGTTATTTGGGCATAGGAAAGCACTGTAGAAAATGGATACTATTTGGACATGCCAAAGTGGTACTTCCTTCACAAAGTGCTGCTTTGAACAGAATAGGAAAATGAATATTGTTGAATTATTTTTGAACTAGGCAAGGAAGGTTTTTGACATATTTGATGAAGATATGATGCAAACAATTTATGAGAATTTTTTGGGAATTTTTGGAATAACAGAAATATAGGTTGCTTCACAACCTAGGGCAAAAATTGACACATGGACATGACACATAGGCAAAACTGATGAGATGGCGCCTAGTCATCGCAACCCACCACAATTTACAAGGCTATGACCATCTATATTGGTCGTTAACAACTAGAAATAAGGCAGCGGACTAGCGCTGTTTGCTTTATGACCATTTCATGTAAGGAAATTATGACCTTTTTGACCAAAATGGTCGCAATGGTTTAGGGTTTGGAGCCCCCCAAACAGCTTTTGACCAATTGGTCTCAAATGGTCATAGATCTATGACCAATTCTTCCAGGGTCACTGCCAGAAGGTCACTAGTTGACATATTTCTTGTAGTGGCTTCCAGCTAGCATGGTTAAGCGCCTCAGTGGAGAAAGCCGAAAACTGACTGTCACAATAAGCATAAATTGGTCAGCGATCCGATGACTGTGTTAAATGACGGGCCATTCATAATATTGGCCGAAGTGTTTACGGCTTGACCTCGACTATCGCCGAACACTAA